>NW_024468519.1:568223-704446 GCF_001632365.1 Laetiporus sulphureus 93-53 | reverse complement strand
CATCACTTGCGCCATAGGATCCGGGATGACAGAACTACCGAACCAACGGTTGATCGGTCGAGTACCGTCACCCCCGAACTTCACGTCGTAATTCAGAACGATATAAGCAAGTGCCGTCTTGAGCTCATTCGCAGCAAAGAACCGCCCTGGGCTGGAGACAACAATCAAGTTAACACCCCCATGTTGACATGAACAGCAAATCAACGCACCAAGCGTGTTTCCCATGGCCGAATGATATGTATTCGGGCGATGTGGCTGACGTACTGGTGCTTGATGCGATCGCTCTCTTCGGCTCGTATGTCAGAGAACCGATAAGGCTTGAAGTCGTAAGGCAGGTCATAGCTTTCGTCATCATAGTGCATAGCTTCTGCAGCTGATCCGACAATTGTGCCGGCCGGAATGACAGTTCCATCGGACAGTGTTACGTCCTTCAATGTTTTGCGGATAATAGAGACTAAGAGCGATGCGACGTCATATCTTTCGTTTCACATATGCATCCAAAGGAGGGATACACGTACTGCATCCGATTCCGTTCATTCTCTGAGACTCTCGCATGAAGCTATCCAGCTTCCACATCTTACCCAAGGCGATTTTCGTCCATCCTTCCGTCTTAATGAAGCTTTCAACTTCTTCTCGAAGACGGTGTATGTGTTCGGGATTGGCTGCTAGGTGGAATAAGGCATGGGTTATGCTCTGTTCGACGAGATGCGTCCAATCAATCCCGCGCCTTAACAAAATCATAGCAGAGCGCACATACTGTAGATGATGTATGTATCGCAACGAAGTTTGAGGATAATAGAGCTTGTACGACCAGATCGACGGTCTTGCCAGCGGCCATTGCTTCCTCCACCAGCCACGTCATAAAGTTATTCTGAGAGACACAGACAAAACGTTAGATGTGGATAAGGCGATAGACTGTAGCACGTACAGGCCTATCAGCCCAATCTCTCCCGTGCTTGTTCAGTTGTTTGATGCGCTCCTCTATGACAGACTTCATCGTCGCAGAGAACTGTCGAACAGCCCTTCGTGACCAAGGCAGCAAACGACCGACCAGACTATGTCAGGTATCAGTAATATTCAGAACCGCATTGCAGACCCATCACGTACGGCTTAAGGATCGTCGGGGTGACCATCATGATAGCCCGTCCCTTTCCAACGTCAGCGGTGAAGTTTAACGCTATATCCAGGTACTCCCTATTGCGGCCTGGCAGGAGATGAGACATGGTATGACAGTCCGTTGAGCTCTCGACTCACAGAAGGGAAGGCCGACGAACACACGATTACTCGCACGACAAACGATCTGTCTCATAGTGGAAAGTCCTGGCACGGTCACCCATTCTACGTGTCCGTGACTTAGTGAATACGGTAGGCCACGTTGATTGTGAACGCCTACCGTCATGTTCAATCGGGATCAGTTTTTCCATGGCCACGGTAATTTCATCCACGACATCTGGAAGGACAACACCGAGATTGCGCGTGAGCGGGCCACGGATTACCGAAATGTGGATCGGGTGGCCGGTGACTTCGCCAGCGATCGTGTACTTCATCTGCACCAACTATTAAATGATCCGTATACCAGCAAGACCAATCAACGACTCAGATTCATGTGTTCGCACTTCTTCCGCAGCATCCAAGAAGGACATCTCATCGTCTGGGAACTTGCGCAGCTCTTCGTTCATCTTCGCACCGCAAAAAATTACAACCCAGCGATCCATCATCGGGAGCCTGAAGACGGAGCCTTTGTGCTAAGATCGACGTCGTTCATGAGCTCGATATGGCCGAGAAGGAGGGAGGTACCTTCTCGTAACCTTCCTTCAGCAATTCACGTGCATTTCGAGTGAAATTGTATGCTCCGATGTATGGTAGTAAGGGGCCGAAAACCCGACAGCAGGAATTGAATACAGCTAACGGGTAGTTGAGCGGGTCTATGCAGAAGCAATGGTTGCCAAAGGGTGCATCGAACGGCCCGACTTACAGGATTCGACCTTCTGTGGATGTAGATCAGAAGCGGGATCGCAATGAGCAAGGTGTACATGATTTGTGTCGGATCCATGTTGAAAGGCAGATCACATCGGCAGCCGCAGCTTGCGCATTGGATACGTTGGCGCTTTTATAGATGTCTCTGGAATGATTGTTCCGCATATCGTCCGCATATCGTGCGATTCCAAGCAGTCAGCATATCCGAACTACGAATGATGTAATTAAGCATGCGGTACCGATGATTTGATGATCATATCAGCGTTCCTGTTCAGCAATTGTGCCGTAGCGGAACTATGAATGCATATCATCGACATATTCTCCGAACATGACACGTCCTGCAGAACATGCATACGGAATCAGCCACCCACATAGCATGAAGAACACAGAAACAACGTACCGTGGAGGTTTTCGAACAACTAATGCATACAGTCGCTTCTATGGCTGTTCGATGCCGCAGCCCATAGGGAATTATAAATAAAGGCATCGCTATTGAGTCCCTGTGACAGCAAGCTATAAATGCACGTTGCCAATCGGGTACATAGGAGAGCAGTCAGCTGAGCCGGACCTCACAAGCTAAACCACAATTGCACCACCGCCATTTGATTTTGCCAACGTATCCTGGCGAGGATATCATGAAGAAGACATTCGCACTAGATAGTGGCTGGACGTACTGCGTGCGCAGTAATTAGGATGCGCTAGTGTGCAGCCTAATCACTGTGCACCCATCAAATGTCAAAAGCTACATAACTAACGATGTTCGATGGAGTCGATACACGCAAATAGGTTCCATAGAGCACTGATGAACGTCCGTATCTCTCCTGCTGAAGCTGAAAGACTGGAAGCTCGTTATTAGAATATTAATACGGCCTCTGACCTGTTCACAGCGCATATTTGTCAACGCAACTGTGATGCCTGTATAAGAAGACATTCTCCATCGCGAGCGAAACGTTCTGTCAGTGTTATCGAACATCATTCACCACATATCACTTGACAAGGTTCACGCATCAGGAAAAGTCACATTTGGCAATTCTGTGCTTGACGTGCTTGGCCACCAAGTCCTCCGAGTGATCCGAGTGGCCAGTAAATGCACAAGTCATCCAGCCAATAATTGCTGCAGCTGAGAGAAAAGCGAAGAATGAGTATCAGATGCCTTTCCGAATGACCTGTCATTCAGTATCATGGCCTGCTTACATCAGCATTTGGGTTCTCACACTTGTGGCTGAACGAATTTTCGCGCTTGTGGCAGGGCACCGGTTTCGGCCCCTTCTCTTCGTCAGCCCCCCTGACCCTGACCGACATTCGCGCGCTCTCGTCGTCTGCCTGTCTGCGTTGTCGTCGCGACCTTGCCGTACATCACTCTTTTCGCGCTGTCGGTCGCTTCGCCGTTTGTCCTGCCCGCGGCCTGCTATCTCTGTGGAACGCCATCGTCTCGCCCGTATGCCTGTCGAGCTTGTGCATGTCGCCCCGCTGTCCAAGGGGGATGATATCTGTCGAAGATCCGAACGTGTTCGCTGCTATGAACGACCACCGACTCCCTCTGCTTTTTGGCGATGGTGCTCGCTTGCTATACTGTGGTTGTGTTCTGTCCGAACTTGGGGTTTCTCTGCCACCTGCCCTCAGTTGTTGGCGTTGTCAACTTCTGGTTTCGCTTCTTGCCGCTCGTCTGCCTCATCGTTCATCGGTGCCTTTGTTGAGTCAGCACGGGATGAGCCTCAGACATGCCATCGCACGGTGGATGCTGTTTTGGCCGCGCTTACGCCGCACACCTGTGATGATTCCTTCACCCACCCACCCCCATGGTGTGTGAACTTCCTATCTCGTGTTTCGACGAAGTCGTTCAACGTCCTCCACGTAAACTCGTTAGTTCGCACGACATGTGGCACTCGTTTTCTGTTGTCATTGGTAACGCTCCTTCGCACTGTGTGTTTCCGCTTCATTTGTTCATTGAAGTAGTCTGTTGCGTCGCACGACCTCGTCATGATAGAATGTACTGTCACTCGCTTCAAATGCGATGCAAGCGGCGATGCGGTGTATATCGACGGATGGAGGCGTTGGCACACACAACTGGAACTGCTCACTGTCACCAAACTTATCGAACGACCAGAACTGATAATCAACGAAGGGTTCGGAGTAACGGACGACGTCCTCATTTGAATGAAGTACTGACTGTTCTTCACCCCCCCCCCCCCTTTCAAATTATCATGTAAAATGCAATGTGCTCGCTTCGTTACTCGACCCTACGGTTCTATCTGATCTGAACATTTGTACCTTTCCGAATGATCATGTACAAGTCGATGTACTCGCTTCGCTACTTCACCATCCATGACTGTATATCTTTCGTGCGAAATGATAACTCATCCTTTCTCCTGTGTTATCGCGCGGAACACACATCTGATGTGGATTCGCGCGCATCCCCACTGGTCATTCGGAACCGGGCGTGCGCATGCAGCGCCTCCACCGTGCCCCAAGTAGACAAGACGGTCAAAAAGTGTCACATCCTACACATGCAAACGGCAATTGCATGGGAGGTGACAAGAATATACCAGCGTGTACGTGTAGTGATGTCTTACGACACAGATAACCTCCATGAGTTGATGGCAGTACAAGATACGTTCAACCCTGTCGGAAAATTCCTGTTTAAATGTAAGAAACGCTTTGTTTATTGGCTACTAGTGAGCGCAATCTCGGAGGAAGATCCAATCTTGTTAAATACAGTATGCAAATTATGGAAATGACAGCATCATATGGCTGAACGCTACAGTGGGAGATTTGATATCAATATAAGCAATACAGTATCATGCAAAACATGGGCCACGAAGTGATGAAATCCAAGAAAACGTTACAAAGATGCGATGGTCGGGAATCAAAATCCGCCTAAACAGCCTTCATCCAGACTGGGAGACAACATCGTAACTCTAGTACGTGCTGTGCCGCTCCTCTTCAGAATGGGTCTACTCCTCTTTCCTTCAGATGTCAGCATCGCAGGTAGGTTGTAGATGAGGCTCCCATCGGTCGCCTGCATACCACAGACAGCAGATGGAGTAGACGCAGCAAAGGCTTGTGGGCTGTCCGCCAAGCGCAGCGGAATGGGAGTGGTGAGAATTGCGGACACGCTTGGGTCCAAAGGCGTAATCACTGCATCGTCGGGATCGTCCGAAGGAGATAAATCAGGGACAAGTGATGGTAGGGAATGAAGATCTAATGCTGTGGAGGGGACGTCGAGAGGTTCTGGGGCACAGGCCTCATACGCGCGCGGGTGAAAATAGCTGCCCTTCACGTCTGTCTCATCCTCATCCTCATCCTCTTCCTCTTCGCGTTCTCGACTGGAACTGCGACTGCGTGAACGGCCTCTCCTTCTCTCCTTGTCGAGGTCGGCCGCGGGAGAGCGTAGCTGAGAATGCGGCTTTCTCTCCCCTCTGTTCGGCAAGAGACAGGCGTTCGGTGACACGACGATCGGAGCACGGTCGTATGTATGCGGAGAGTGGGTGAAGCGCATGGAGGCCATCCAAGGAGTCGGAGGAAAATGTACATGCGGAGAGAAAATGTAGTCGCATGTTACAAATGGGAGGTCAATGGAAAGCGGTGTCGGGGACATATCCCTTTTGAGGATTGGACGAGGACGGGATCGCGTTCGAGGGGTCATCGTGGCCGACTTTAGAGTAGATATGGAGCTATGCAAGCGGATTGTGCGGGATACTCAGGCTGCAGACCGTCGAACGGGCGTTTGGTGCGCCCAACGCTGATTTCTTCCTTCCCATGGCCTACCTTATAAGCGAGTAGAGACATCGCCGTGCGCTAGTGCGCCTCGCATCACTATCGGAGTCAGAAACAGAACACTCCCAATAGCTATGCATGTATTCGCTCCTATTTGGTTGGCGTCTCCACTGATGGAACAAGTTAACAGCCGAAGGAAGGTCTCAATGAGCCGTGTTGTGGTAGCATTAGTATTCAAACCTACCCTTGGAGGGACCGGATGCTCAACGTTGAAGCCTCAAAGTCAGATGAACATGCGCAGATCATAGATATTTTATCCGGCATTGTCAATTGCTTGCCACGAGAACGCGGAGCCTGTACATTGGATCATCACCCCGTTTTCTCCTGAACCTATGGAGCAACGCACATCAAGACTGACTGTGGTGAGAGGGTACGAAGTCAACCCGGAACACAGCAACCGATCCGCTTCGCAGTGACTGTTGTGGATATCATGGGCAACGGGAGGCCAAGAGTAGTGCTCGCACAGCATCGAACCACTCACAAAAGGTAGGCCTTCCGAACGTTCCGATAAGCTCGAAAGGTCAAGAATTATCGTTCAATCAACTTGCAAATGAATGGTCCATATGACTATCAAACATGCGGCGTAGTCTAACCGATGGGCCGATAAAAGTGCGCTAGATATGACAAAGGGTAAGATACATCCGGAACTCGGAAATGAAGAACAGACAGAGAGCAGCATGGATGTGGAGTCAGAATCCAGCGGACTCCATTGCGACTCATTCTAGTTCGTCATCAGGTCCGCCAAGGATTGAGGTCGATGATGCTAGCAGATTTCTTTGATGCTTCGTCGTCAATCGTGCGGGAGGCAGTCGTCATGGTCCACGGATCCCGCTCCACGCTCAAAGGTGAGGGAGAGTAGGTGATCGATCCATCAACACCGCCAAATGCAAGCGAGGTATCTGATAGTGACAGGAATGGATTGCGGGATGGCAATGATGTGCCAAGAGTGCTGTACGTGGAAGACGCCACCGACGATATGGCGCCGCCACCGTTAGACAACGCATTCTGAGAGTGCACGTCAGCCGAAGGCGGTCGATAATCAGCAAACACGCCGAAAGTCGAGGTAGATGTCGATTCGTTGCCTGGCCAAGTCGAAGTGGTGATATCACTTGAAAATGCAGCTGGACGGTAGCCTGTGTGCAGTGTCTGCTCTGCCAATGAGCTTTCACCATCTGAAGCCGACTCATCCTCATCCGCGGCGGAATGCAACCTAGAGGAGTGTGATTTTGAGGTCAGCTCGCTTAGGAATAGCGAGCTAGGACCTGCTACAGGCTCTTTCTGGTCTTTGGCGGGTCTCACGTCAAATGACGTACGGTACGGCGGTTTATCATCGGAGAACTTCGGCGAAGGCAAAGGAACAGATTCTGAGCGATGTGTCGGTTCGTGTGTCGGTTGTGCAAGTGATGGTCGCGTCACCTTTGACAGATTAGTCTCAGGATTGCCAATGACGTCTTTGATTGCGTCGAAGTCGAACCCTGCACGCGCAGGTAAATGGGCCGTAGACAGGTCGGAATCAGGGCTGTCCACTGGTGATGCCTCATCAGTCGCAGTGGATGTCTCAAGAGCAGGTGTGGAAGGTTGCGACGGCGCGACGGACGCTGAAATAGAAGTCGTTTCTCGCGGCGGCAATTCATCGTCCGTTGCGCTCGACTGGGACGTTCGTCCTTCCTTCTGAACGGAAAAGGACCCTGCTGATGGCGGATGCGATACACGCGCTGCTGGAGTTGAAGGTGTCTTCTTCTTCCTATGGAACCAACTCTTTTTCTGTAGGTTTTCTTCGCCTTCCCGCACAACGATGCGGTCTTCCGTGAAATCGGGCTCCTATCGCAATAGATTCCATGAGTAAATGCCTGTCACCCAATTAGCTATGACGGCACTCACGACTGGTTCATCGAAGTAGTCTGCGGAGACGGGGAACCCAAGCTGATCCAGGATCAGCGGCATAAAGGTGCGATAGCTCATGTGGCCAGAGATCTTGTCCGTGACGTCGACATTCTCAAGGCCCGGAACATCTTTCACCGGACGCAATCCTGCAACGGTGTTGAGGCCGCCGCTAGTCGCGCGGAATAGGTAGTTTAGTACCCAGTCGTTGCGCGCATACCCATTGACGAACCGGCCCGAAATTATCGAGCGTACTTCGAGCCACGTACGTAGTGGGGCGGTGACCGTCGCACCGAGCAGAAAGACATCTTCGACAATGCCAAACGCTTTGCGCTTCGCGAGCTCCAGAAGGGCGTAGAAAATGACGCGCGCACCGAGAGAGAACCCGATGAGGGTAATGGGGCGCACACCCAAATGTCGGTGAAGGAGGACATCAGCCAACACAAGACCCGCCGCTTTGGCGCGGTCTAACGCATTTGACCATGGGTTATCGATGAGATATCCGAGCTTCGTGAGGACTGAACAATGACGTCAGCGGAAGCAATACTAGAGGGACCGGGAAAAGGCGTACTGATCGGCCACTGTAGGGCACTCATCAATGCTGTCATTACGGTTGCTTGCAACGCGGTTTGTGCGAGCTGCGTCAACACCTCGCTCGTCAGGATCTTCAATGCACTTCCTGTCTCTCGAATCATCTCTGGCTCCCAAAGTACGCTGAAGACATCACCAACGACCGGATCAAGGACGCTGAAGGGTAATCGAACATCGTCTTGAGGACCGGTCATGAACCTGGGTGACAAATCGTGTGCTCAACAAATGTCATGCGACCTTTTGTAAACGAACATACCCAGGCACAGTCAATATGCAATTGACCCGTTTGTTGTTGTGCAGAGGCAAAATGTCAAACGTCCGTACATATCGTGTACGACGTGCCATGCCGCTGACAGCCACACCTGAGCCAGTCAGTACTCCGCCGGTTGTGATGACTGCAGCTCCAGCAGTTCCAGCGAGAAAGCTTGTTGTGCCTGTTATACCGATCGTAGCAAAAGCAGCACCGAGACCAGCACCGATGACAGGCGCAAGCAGACCCGCTGAAAGTCCGATGACCAGACCGCCACCTGCAATATTGTGATGAGATCACCATGAAAGTCAGTATTTAATATGACATACCGATAGTTGCGAGCCCCAGCATCATATACCGCCTCTTTCTCGTTGCCTTCTGCACATTCTTTATGATATCCTCCTGTTCTAGCTTCTCCGTGCCCTCCTCGATCTCAAGAGCTTCAGAGACCCGCCGCTCAAATCTCACGACGTCCAACCAGCCAAGCCCCAGTTTTAAAGCTACGTTCTCCAGCAAGACGCGAGACCGTGCATCATATACACTGTCTGCAATGAGCACCAGGAAGAGATCGCAAAGCACGGTCCACCGTATGTCGAGGGTGACCTTCTCGTCTGCAGCAGACAAGTGAGTGCTAACTCCGGGCACTGAGGAGGAGGTATCTTGGAGAACTCTCGTGGTAGTTTGTGTGGGCTTCGGTGTGGTTGTGGGTATCGGTTCCTTCGGAGTCGAAGGCGTCGGGGTGATAGGTATGGATTCGGACACATCGGCAGACTCATTCTCCATAGCTTCCAAACGTGCGGACTCGGCAGCAGCCTGCTCCTCTGCTTGCCGACGGGCCTCTGCAGGATCATATTCCGGATTGGCGACAGTGTGTGTGGTCATAAGTGCTGGCACAAGGTCCTTTGCCTCGATTCCGTGCACAGCAAGACTGTCGATCATCTTCTGCTCTGACAACTCGTTCAGTGTAAACCTAGATGTGCGCGAGCAAAGCAAGGATCACCTTCAGTTGAAAGTTCCATATGATAATACAACCGACCCGTGATTCTGAGAGCCCACAGCTCCATATTCTCGATTGCTTTCTTGAGCTCTTTCCGGTTGACAGCCTTGAGTTTCGCGGACATCTCTCGACTTGTAAGGGCGCAGAGACCAACATAGGCTATCCGCTGGGCTTCGGTTAGGAGGTCCTTCGTAGCTTGCATCTGACTGAGCGGGGTCATCGCCTTATCCTCGTCGAACAAGTACTTCGTGCGCAGGTGGACTTCATCGGACTCATCCTCCTCGTTCACTCGTAGGCGAGTGTACTCGTTCTCGTTCTGATCGACCTTCGACCGCCATTCATTGCCTCGGTAATCGACGTCGAGTAATGTTCCAGTCGCATTTCCACCACCATCGTTGCCACTCTTATGAACAGGGGGAACATAATGGTACTTCTTCTGGTCTTCCTCGTCTAGCCCGCCGGCTATGTCGTCCCTGTCGCGGATGACCGGCATGTCTTGCCATCCCTCATCGTCGTCGTCGAAGACATCGGGCTCTATAGGTGCTATAGGCGGAGGGGCAAGCACCGGCATCTAAGCAGAGAAAGACGAGATGTTGAGACAAGGAAGGGATGTAGCCTTCGCGGTATCCGACAAGCAAGCAATGCACTCAGTGGCTTCGAGTCGAGCGCTACACGTGCACGTAGCGCGCTGCGGTCTCGCGATCACCACAACTTGCCCTTTTCTTGAGAATCTTTGGGCTCCTCAACCTTCCAATACAGTATACTATCATTCTACAGACGGCTAGCGTTGCTCGACGTAGCCTGGCCATATCAACACAGTAAACATCTGGAATAGCTGAACATAGTGTAAGTCGAGTGACTACTTCGCTTCCTTCGCCTGTGATCGAGCTTCCTCCCTTTCCTGGGCTCTCTTTCGTGCCTCATCCTGTTTCAACGCTGCTTTCATCCTCCTTTGTCGTTTTCGCCGGCCAGCACCTCTTTTGGATCCTTCTACGACTATCTGTTCGGTCATCCTGCGTTTCTTGCGCGCGATCTCTTCTGCTCGTTGCTTCTCGCGTTTCTTGTCGCGCTTTCGGAGAGTTGTCATTGAAGATTTCAAGAGGGCGCCGTACTGTTCATGGAACTTTTCCAGCTGGCCTGACTCCACCTATGTAAGGGAGGCATGGATATATTCGATCAACGATGATTGTGAACGGTGAGCTCACTTTCGTCGACAATTTTGCGTCGCCATCGGTGACGCGTATCAGGCATGGGTATTCTACATCTTCACCTTCACCGGGGGACGTAACGCTGCCGTGCTCATCATGCGTGACTAGTGCGTCGCAGGTCGTAAGCCAAAGCGAGCCAGTGCAGATATTGGGGCAACGCACGTCGTTTGTGAGTGAGCCATATTGTGCCCGAGTCCTGCTTCGATTCAAACAGTGCAGCAAGACGTTGCAAGAACTGTCGGCAATTCGTCAGGCGGCGCGAACTCTGTCTGAAGCGTAGCAACGTACGGTATCGTTATCTACCAGCTGCATTGAAGCTGGCAGGCGGGCTGCAAGTCTGTGGCAACAGCCCAAGTCACAGCGTGTCACAAGAGGAACAAGGCGTGACACGCTGTGACTTGGGCCCTGCGTCGTCCTTGCACCATCCTCTCGCCACGAGCGCTACATGCTATACAAAATGTCGAAATTTGCCAACGACATCCAAGGATGGCAGCATATCCCTCTCCTATTCGCGGCGCATCTCTGCTGCTCTCTTTTCGCCTGCAGAAGCAGGTAGTGATTCTCATTGGGTCGAATGCACTAGCGGCGTCTCGTGCCTTCGCAGCCCTCGAAGCCGATTCCGATGTTGTCGTGCTTGCCAAGGGTGGACCTGACTCTGCTTGCGACGAGTTACGTTGGCGAGCCAGCCAAGGTCAACTCCGGTTACTGGATCTGGAATCTCTCCCCTGCTCTGCCGATAAAACCGTGGATCGAGATGCGCAGGTTATCGACGACTACCTATCTACCTCTGAGCAAGTCAGGCTGGTCTGCGTCACAGACACCCTGCTCGGCTCAGATTCATCACAACGTCGCAGCAGGGTCTCTGCAGGACTCATCGCTTATGCTTGCCGTCTCCGTAACATCCTCGTCAACGTAACCGACATGCCTGACTTGTGCGACTTTACTTTCCTGTCCACGCATCGCTTCCAAGATCCTAAAACCGGCGCACCGTCTTCTCTACAAGTCGGCGTGACTACCAACGGCCAGGGTTGTCGGCTCGCCAACCGCTTGCGTAGGGAGATTGTCGCCAAACTTCCCAGAGAGGTCGGCACTGCAGTGACCAATGTTGGGAAGCTGCGTAGCATGGCCAAGGCATCAGAGCTTGTGGAAGAGGACGAGGCTGTGGCGGAGTTAGATGAGGAAGCAGCACCCTCTACGCCCAATCGACCCGTGTTACAGAGGGCCGCCAACGAAACAGCACGGGAGAGCGCACGGAGGCGGATGAAGTGGGTAGCGCAGGTCAGCGAGTATTGGCCTATACAGAAATTGGCTAGGATGAGTGAAGAGCACATAGCGATGGTGCTTGACGGGGGCTTTGGACTCCCTCCCACTCCTCCTGAGAAGCAGGGTGGAAAGCCTGTATCTGTGTCTCAGCACGAGCTTACCCTCTCGCCACCTCATGGTGGGAGGATCTACCTTGTCGGCTCGGGCCCAGGACATCCCTCCCTACTCACAGTCGCCACGCACACCGCTCTGACGAAGATTGCAGACCTGGTACTTTCGGACAAGCTCGTGCCTGCTGCCGTGCTCGCCCTCATTCCGCCGGAAGTTGAAGTCCGCATTGCACGGAAGTTCCCTGGCAACGCGGATGGTGCGCAGGCAGAGTTAATGGAGGCAGCTGTGGAGGCAGCGAGGCGAGGGCTGACTGTAGTGCGGGTACGTACTTTGCGGAATGGCGGTTTCCTCGGCTCGTGCTGACATCCAAGTCGTTAGCTCAAGCAAGGTGACCCATCGGTTTATGGACGTGCGGGCGAGGAGATACTGTACTTCCGCGAGCACGGCTTTGAGCCCGTTGTCGTACCAGGCGTGAGCTCCGTGCTCGCAGGGCCGACATTTGCAGGCATCCCGGTCACGCAGCGCGGGGCAGCCGAGTCGTTCGTCGTCTGCACCGGCGTCGGCCGCCAGGGGAAGGAAGTCAAGCTACCCGGCTACGAGCGCAGCCGCACGCTGGTCATACTCATGGGTGTCGCCCGTCTCCCACAGATGTTAGGCACACTCCTGGCTGAGTCTGGGGAGCCAGCGTCTCGCCGGAATGGGCCTGCATTCCCTCCGTCGACGCCGATCGCTATCATTGAGCGAGCGTCGATGCCCGACCAGCGAGTGATCTATTCGACATTGCGGGACATCTCTGCTGCACTTGAGAGTGCCGGAGAACAGCGGCCACCTGGTATGATCGTAGTTGGGTGGTCGGTGTTGTCGTTGTGGGACCAGGGCGATGTCAGCGTGTTGGACGACAAAGCTGGCGAGAAGGACGAGGAAAGAATCACGAGGTGGCTTGGCGAGCAGCGATGGAGAATTAAAGATGGATTAGACGTCGGATGGGATGATTGGTAAACTTCTCGGGTTATGATCAGTACTGTCTTATTTTCAAGTATATAATAGATTTTCTGCACCATGTCCAAGTGATGGCCAGGAGGACAATTCCATTTCCAAAACGGGCGACGCGTCGCGTCGGTCACGTGGTACATCCAAACGCGACTTGGGCACGCGTTGGAAGTTGTTGTTCACCGAGTCTGCAGAACCTCGTCTGAATACGCAACACCAATGCCACCCCGTCGTTCAGGCCGGACTCGCGCATCTGTCGAGCCGGAATCTGTTGTCCCACCTACAACGCCGAAACGCAAGCGCAATGGTGCGCACGAGCCGGAGCAAGAGAACATCAAGCCCGCGTCGAGGACGCGTCGATCCACATCCGCCCAACCGATGCCTCCTCAAACTGCCAAAGGGCCTGCCTCGACGCGCTCAAGGCCTTCTTTAGAGCAGGTACTGGAGTCTGACGAAGAAGTGCACGAAGAGCCCGCCCGACCGGCGAAAAAGTCGCGTCCATCGCTTGAACCTGAAGGGAGCGATTCCAACGATGAGATTGTTCAGGTGAAGGCGAAGACAAGGCGAGCTGCGGCGCAGAAGGCAACTAGTAGAGTGGAGACGATTGAGGCGGAGGATTCGGAAGATGAACTGGCCAGCATCAAACCGAAGACGAGTGCCACAGTCAAAACCGAGACAGAAGAAGAGGACTACGTGCCACCCAGCAAGGGCCATTTGTCCGCTGCTTCATCTACGTCGAAACGCGCTTCGACTAGCTCGGCACGCGGTTCCCGGTCAACTGCATCAGCTAGGAAGATGAAGGTTCCCGACAGCGAGCCCGAGGCCGTATTGACCTCGGATGATGACGGCGTTGAGATTATAAAGCCCCCACGGGGCAAGGGAAAGGCTCGCGCGGCTAAGACCGTCCGCGTTGTGGAAGATTCAGACGAGGAGGAGACTCTCGGTGTAGCTGCGCCTCCACCGGAGACAATGAAGGTCAAGAAGGAACGTGGTGTAAAGACCGTCGTGAAGCAAGAGAAGCAAGTTGCTCAGAAAAGTCCTGAGCCTGTGGAACTCCATGTAGGGGAAGAGCCTGCCGAAGAGGTCGTGAAAGGGCGCGACAATCAGGAGGTCATAGAAACATCAGACGCGGAAGAGACGAACGAGGTCCTCACTGCCGTACTTGATAGTAAGGAGGCTGTGAAGGAGCAGCAAGAGGAAGAGTATTCGTTACTCGGCCCTTCCAAGTCCCCTACGCCGCGCCCGCAAACTGTACCTGCAGCGCCTGAGGAGCCGCAAGGCCCAAAGGCGCGGTTGGTCATACACAAGATGGCTCTCATCAACTTTAAGAGCTATGCTGGTCGCCAGGAAATCGGCCCTTTCCACAAGGTATGCGGTTATCTGTTGTAAACCTGATAGCTGGTTCTATTGGACAACGACTTCACAGTCATTCTCGGCCATCGTCGGTCCGAACGGCTCTGGCAAGTCGAATACTATTGACGCACTACTTTTTGTGTTTGGTTATCGAGCCTCAAAGATGAGACAAGGCAAGCTGTCCGAGCTAATACACAACTCCGCCCGTCATCCGGACTTGGATGAGTGCAGCGTGGAGGTACACTTCAGGGAGATCATCGACTTGGTATGAACTAGTTGCGGTGGCTCGTGTGCTTGCCACTAACGCCGTCGTCTGCGTTTCTAGCCGGGTCCAGATGCATTCGAAGTTGTTCCCGGTTCGCAGCTTATCGTTGCGCGCACCGCGTATAAGAACAACTCGAGCAGGTACACGATCAACGGGCGGCAGAGTAACTACAAGGAAGTGCAAACTCTATTGAAGGGACGCGGCATCGACCTCGATCACAATCGCTTCCTCATCTTGCAGGTGCGCATGTCCATCAGTTCTTCCAAATAACTCCATGAATCGGTCGCATGTGTTTAGGGTGAAGTCGAGTCTATTGCTCAAATGAAGCCAAAGGCGGCTTCCGAGCATGAAGACGGTCTCCTTGAGTACTTGGAGGACATCATCGGGACGTCCCAATATAAAGAGCCTATCGAAGAGACACTCGTCGAGGTTGAGCGCCTTTCGGAAGATCGCATGGATAAGCTGAACCGGCTTCGGATTGTCGAGCGCGACCGTAACGCATTGGAGGCCAAGAAGCGTGAGGCAGAAGATTACCTGCGCATGAAGAATGAGCACATACGTGCGCTTTCTCGACTTTGGCAGTATTACTTATGGCAGTGCTTCGTGAACGAGGAAGCCTATGAGAAGGCAATGGTACGTGGTTCATCACAATTTGTGGCCTGTTACCTCATGGACGACTCTCCCGCTCGCTCAGGCTCGGCTTGAGAAAGAATTGGCAGATGAGACGGAACGTAACCGTGACGACATTCTTCATCTCGAGCTACTGCAGAAGCATTACGACGAGCGGTGTGCGGCGTACGAGGTGAGGTCGCTTATTAGTGTGTAAGCGTCGCCATGATTGATTGCTGTCTAATAGGAAGTAAGAGAGGCTGCGGCTGCGGCTGTCAAGGACCTTGCAGCTCAGGAGAAGAAGGTTGTAGGCTTGGAAGAGCGAAAGAAGCATGCGAATGGCAAGACGAAGAAGCTGAGAAAATCTTTGCAAGAGGTTTGTGCCTCGCAACTAGGATCCGCTTTGTCTAACCCTACAATAGGATGAACACCATTATGCTGAAGCGAAACGTGCTATCGAAGACAATAGTGCTAAGATGGATCGGGAGAAGGCCAAGGTCGAAGAGCTCGAAACGTCGCTCGCAGAAGAAGAGAAAGCTCTAGAGAGGATTCGGGACAGTCTCAAGGGTCAGTTCCACTTATAGGGTTCACAACATTCCTCTGATGCGAAGCTCTACAAACAGACAAGACGCAAGTTTTCCATGACCAAATCGAAGTCAAGCAGAAGGAGCTGCAGCCTTGGACAGTCAAGATCAATCAGAAGCAGGCTGAGATCGATCTCGCCACGAGCGAACGCGATATGCTCGCGAAGAAGGCTGAAGCTGCGAAAGCTGCCAGCCAGGAGGCGCGGGAAGCTCTCGAAAAGCTTCAAGCTGAGCACAGCACCAAGGTATGCTACAACGTCCTCACATTCGGCGTTCGCGCACTGACCTCCTTCATGCAGATGGAAGAGCTCAAGGAGCTGCAAGCTACTAAAGCCGGCAACGCGAAAGAAGTGAAGGAGAGCGGGAGAAAGTTAGCTGTACGTGACCATGTACTCATCTCATCTTTACCATTTATCCAGTTGTCATCATAGGAAATGCAAGCTCGTGTGCAGCAGCTACGTTCCAAGGCCTCTTCGGCTCGTCAGAAAGTGGACGAAGCCAAGGCGTCACAGGCTGCCAGCACCTCTCAGAACAAGGTGCTGGACAGCCTCACCCGCCTCAAGAATGCAGGCCGCATATCCGGCTTTCATGTGAGTCCTTCCTGATTGCTGCGGCTACCGTATCGACCAAGCAAAACATATGTCAGGGTCGTTTGGGAAGTCTGGGCACTATCCCCGACAAGTACGATGTCGCCGTATCCACTGCGTGCGGTGCTTTGAACAACCTGGTGGTCGACACGGTTGAGCAGGGCCAAGCGTGCATCGAATATCTGCGGAAACAGAATATCGGTCGCGCCTCATTCATGGTGCTAGAGAAGCTCTCCAACCGTGGTATGGAGAAGATCCCAACTCCTGAGAACGTGCCGCGGCTGTTCGATCTAATCAAGCCGAAGGAGGCGCGTTTCGCCCCGGCATTTTTCAAGGGTCTGGGCAATACCTTGGTAGCAAACGATCTCGAGCAAGCAAACAGGATTGCTTTTGGAGGGCAGCGAAGATGGCGAGTCGTCACTCTCGCAGGCCAGCTGATCGACTCGTCGGGAACGATGTCTGGCGGCGGTAACCATGTTTCTAGGGGTGGCATGAGTTCCAAACTTCAGGCTGATGCTGTCTCGCCTGATGTACTGAGGCGGTACGAGCAGGAAAGCGAAGAGGCCGCCAGAGAACTGGAGGCATGCCAGCGGCAGTTGCGGGAAGTTGAAGCAGAGCTAGATGCAATTTCCGGCTCGGGACCTCAGCTTGATATTGCCATAGACAAAGTCAGCCTCGATATCCGGACTGGCTCGAAGCGTATCTCTGAGGCCGAAAAACGCTACCGCGAGCTGAAGTATGTTGTATACTCATCGCAGCTTTATTACCCTCATCTGACCGCTTGACGCAGAGCGCAGACCAAACCTGATGCCGGCGATATGGCTCGCATCGCAACTCTTGAGAAAGATATCGCCACATCTACAGAGAGACTGGAAGCGTTGCAAGCCAAGACAAGTACAATCGAGGCAGAGATTCAAGCTCTCGAGAAGAAGATACTGGAGATTGGTGGCGCTCGCCTCCTGTCGCAGAAGTCGACGGTCGACGGCATTCGGCTGCACATCAACCTGGCAAACGACGAGATCACGAAGGCTGAGGTCGCAAAGGCCAAGGCCGAGAAGGACTGCGTTAAACTCAAGAGCACCATCAAGAACAACACTGAGGCGCTCGAAGAGGTCGAGCGTGACCTGGAAGAACTCAATGCAGAACTGAAGGAGATTACCGACTACGTGGATCAGCTCCGTGAGCAGGTCGAAGCAGCACAAGTGGCAGTGGAAAACTCCAAAGACGATCTCGAGGGCCTGAAGAGCGAACTCGACGCGAAGAACGAAGGGATCCAGGAGTTCAGGCAAAAGGAGGTCCGTATGGGTCTCTTCTTGAGATCACAAGTCATGACGGTTGGTTATATCAGATGGAACTGCAACAGAAATTGAACGACACCAAGAAGGAAGCCAAGGAGAATGATCGCACTATTGAACATTGGCAGAATGAGCACGATAAGTTGCGGTTGGAGGATGTCGAGTAGGTCATGACGTTCGTAGTATGGATTGCGGCTCAGTTTGCATGCACAGCGACGAGGATGAGGACGAAGAGGTGGTCAAGGCGGAGGGCGGCAAGGATATCGTCAAGCCAGACCTAGAAGAGGCTCGCAAGCGCAAGGAGCCGTTGCATGAGCTCCATGTCTACAGCGCTGACGAGCTGTCGGCATTCAGGAAGAAAGATCTCATCGCTGAAACTGAATTGCTGGACGGTTAGTTATTACTTCGCCTCTGATCGTCGTATCTCTAACCCACGCGCCACAGAAAACCTCAAGAACTCCCGTCCCGATCTCAGCGTGCTCAAGGACTACAGAAAGCGTGAAGAGGAGTTCTTGAGGCGTGCTCAGGATTTGGAGGAAGTCACAAAGGAACGCGACGCCAAGAAGGCAGAGTACGACAACTTGAGGAAAAGGCGACTAGACGAGTTTATGGCTGGCTTCAGCACGATTTCCCTCAAGCTGAAGGAGATGTACCAGGTGGGTTCCACGATATGCTCAACACTTATGATAATCGTGTAATGCTCGCGTAGATGATCACTCTTGGTGGCAATGCCGAGCTCGAGCTGGTGGACAGCATGGACCCTTTCTCAGAAGGGATCATCTTTAGCGTCATGCCTCCGAAGAAGAGCTGGAAGAACATCTCCAACCTGTCCGGTGGTGAGAAGGTATGCCCGAAAGCTGAACCTTCGCATTTCGGACGCTTACGTACGTTCAGACGCTGAGTTCCCTCGCTCTGGTCTTTGCGCTGCACGTCTATAAGGTATTTTCATGTTTCATCTGCTTCAATGTCATTACTTATGATTACTTGTAGCCGACACCGTTGTACTTCATGGACGAGATTGACGCAGCACTCGACTTCCGCAACGTCTCTATCGTCGCGAACTATATCAAGGATCGAACAAAGAATGCCCAATTTATCATCATCTCTCTCCGGTTTGTCTCTCGCACCTCTTACTGGAACCTTACTCACGCTAGCTGCAGCAATGACATGTTTGAGCTCAGCCATCGACTCATTGGTATTTACAAGACGGCGAATGCTACACGGAGTACGTTCACTGATCCCTTGGTGGCGTTGTGTTGTGCTAATCTGTCTGGTACAGGTATCTCTATCGACAACCAACCTCTGAATGCTATTCCCGTGAACGCGATCCTGGCATGATTGGCGATATACCTTTACTATTTTGCTTTGGACTGGGTATCATATGAGATGTAGTACTTTGTACAGAAGTAGAAGTCGCTCTCCGCTGTCATGTTATCGTTTCAGAAGATCCCGCGGACAGTACGGACGCTAGCAAATCGCCGAGTGCCCTACCCTCCCACACTTCGATTCTGGGGATATCGTCCCCAATGGGATAGCTTGAAGGCAACAGAAGGGATGGTGCAGCAGTGATCCATGAATGACGAGCGACAAAATAGGCTGGTAACCTCATCGCCGGTGTGTATGTGAGAAGACGCTCGATGAGGTCGATACACGCCCCTGCTAGGTCTTTTTCGGGCGGCAGGTTTGGCAGCAAAGAACGGGCATCTGTAGGTGGAACGTCTTGCCATATTACTTTGTCCGCGTCTGGAAGCTCCTTGAAAGTCTGTTCTTCTAGTCAGCAGCGATGCGCAATCGCAAAGGATGCTGGACTTACCGGCCAGTTGTCTTTGTTAGGTGTACCCCTCGTCCGAAAGATACTCCAGGCAAGGCCAATAGATCCTCTCGAGGAGTCGAAGAGTGATTCTCTTTTCCAGACTGTATCAGGATCGCTTACGCTCAACGAACGCGGGACGATGAACGGCTCTTTTTCCCAGCCTTCCTCGTCAGCGTCTGATCCGATGTCTTCATCATATTCATCATACTGCCTATAAAGCTTCAGGGGAGTGAAGAACTCCGCGAAAGTCGCTCCTAGGCTCCATAAGTCCGTAGCGAAAGCATCGTAGGTAGTAGGTCCAAAGAGCAGCTCTGGGGAACGGTACGGTCTTGGGCAAGCATCAGCAAGCCAATCAAAGACTCGATGATAGCGGTACCGACCCGGATGCCACATCGAAGCACATTGCGCCAGGCGGCTCTGGCCAGAGGTCGTCTTTGCCGGCTTTGCTTGGCTCGACCCACGCAATTCCGAAGTCGATGAGCTTGATGCATCCATCGCGTGTGAGCAAGATATTATGCGGTTTGATATCGCGATGGGCGATGCCCTCATGGTGCAGATATGCTATGCCGTGCGCAATTTGGTACATCAATGATTTTGCCAGGACGACGAAGGATGATGTAGTCGCTGATGCGTCAATATATGAAGAGGGACTATGAGGCGAGAATGCGGGTGAGTTCAGCACATTCTTCAGATGGTCCGGAATGTAGGGCATCCAGTAGTGAATGGAACTTGTTGCGGGCTCGAAGGTATATCCAAGCACCTGGATAACCTTGTAATTGACGAGTCAGCTCGTGAAACGTGTTCTTACAAACTAACAGTGTACATACATTGATGTGAGATAGGCCACGCAAGATGCGTAATTCTTTGAGGATATCATGGGGTTGTCTTGAAACCTGAGGCAAGGTGGATGCGCTCTTGATTGCCACAATCTCGTTCAGACTCTCCGCTGAGTCCACGCGAAAGCGCCCACTAGATATGTATGATACCGGACTTTCCTCGATGGTCTCGAGGGAGTCCTACAACATTCATATGTAAGCTCCAGCTACTGCGAACGATTATGTGCGAATCACTCGCAGGATCGAAGATCGCATCCAGCGTAATGGTGCTGTTCATCAAATAGGACACCATGCATACCTCTTCTTGGATATCGTAGACCTCGATGGCCCGAAGACTGCGACTTTAAGGCTGGACATTGACTCGTCTCTGTCACAGACTGTGAGCTGTCATAAGCGAACTACAACCAAATAATTGTCAATAAACCTAGTTGGTGTTCATTTCCATTTGTGGCTGACGGCCACAACCGCGAAGAGTCTGTCTGGACAGCTCGACCGCTCTCCACATCCTACCTCTACATTACGTGTGTCTCTACTAATGTTGAAAGCCACGCTCAGGAAGACTCGTCGATTTGTCAACGATGTGGTCCACCCACGTCCCGTACGTGCCTTTCTTCCGGTGGCCTCGACTAGAACAACCGTCTCTGACGTGATCTGATGCTTTAGACACCTGTATTTCCCAGATCTCTTCATCGAGACTGTCGCATCAATACAGGCGCACGATATGCTCTAGCCAGCCGTAGAAGGCCCGCCGTTAACGGGCAGGTGAGTATGTTTATGCTGGATTCTCACTCGTCTTAACATTACTTCAGAGGAGGATCAGGTCACCCATCTCCTTCAGTATGGCCAGAGGCCGGAGTAAGGAGGTATCTCAGCAATTCTTTCGTCTCTGGCTTGCTATCAAATGTTTAAAATCCACCTTACCTATCTTCTGGTATCTGACAGGTCTCCATGTCGACGCCGGTTGTCACATCAGATATTTCTGCACCTATCTCCGATATCCGGAGTCCAACCGTGCATGAACCATCTTCCTCGCAGAAATCTCTTCGATCATACCGCACGATGAAGGCAAGCACCCGACAATTAGATCAACAAGCCGTGAGATTTAACCTTTTCTTTGATTACAGCACCGGTCCATTAGCGACACCGTTGTTGTCATGGAGCAGGTCAGTCAGCCGTCTTATTTTGCACGCGACAATTCTGATAATCACTGCCAGCGTCGACGAGAGCATAGTGCGCTTGGCAGTGAGTCCCCAGCGGGCAGGCAGCTTCGTAGAATGGGCAGGATAGTATCATGTCCCGCTGGTGACCCGAGAAGTCCCGTCCCTCAGCTTTCGAATCAGTTTCCAGGAGAGTGCCGGAGGCGCAGTGTTTCTGACTCCTATTGGAACTTGCGAGCGAGAGATCCAGTGAGTAACGCTCATGCGTATCATGGAGATTGCGGGGAGTTTTCATTCTGTACGTAGAATTCTAGCAGCACAGATTCAAGCAGGAGCAGCACAAGCACCAGCTCGTCGCTATACGTTACAGCGCGTTCTGCATTCACTGAGCCGACCGAAGTGGAGGAATACCACACGATACTGCAAGTGCTGGACAATGACACCGGCGCGCTCTTCGACAAGGTGTTTCAGGTGAGTGATGATTCATTGATTTGAAAAAGAAATGCTCAGGCCGATGTGCACTCAGGGCACAGGCGGAGAGGTCACTCCAACTCGGCTTGGCGAAGAGATAGTCCAGCAGCAACTTGAAGATGCATTCTGCCTCGTGGTCCCTTCGATTCGCCTCGTTCGACGTTCTAACGAGCAAGCGAATCCTATTGGACCTGGAACGATCCCGTCATTCATGCTGACTATGCCGACACCACAGCTGCCATCGTCGCCCATTTTCATGCCTCAGTCTCCCGTCACCATTTCCAAGTTCGTGCAAGCGTCCTCCATTCCCGGCACCTCCTCACGACCTCCAATTCCTTCCATCCCCATCTGCGAAGCATGCATGATCCCGCAGGAGATGCACCAGCAATGTTATTCCTGCGAGCAGCAGTGGCTCGCGTGCAAAGTGTGGTATCAAGCGAGTGACGGCGGTAGGCGGCAGAGGCTGACCGAGCCATACATCCGCCCCGCGGAGAGTAATGCAGCGAACCGAGCACTAATTGAAATGCTGGGCGCCCCCATCGGGACGAGTACGGCTGGCGTGGGACTAGGAATCGGAGCATCGCCGGAGGCGGTCGTGAGCAAGAGCAGGTTCAGAAGGCTCGCGCCGCTGCTGGCGCTGGCGACGGCGGATTCAACCAGTACTCTTGGGCTCGGTAAGAATGTTCTCCGTGCAGACGGACGTGCGAAGTCGGCTCTCAGGAAACTTGGGCTGCCTGTGTACTCGTCTCTCAAGAATGTCTGGACAAAGACAACAAACGGACTGGCTAGTCGTGCTCGACAGGCTCCTGCACGATTCTTCAAGGCCCTCTTGTTGCCGGTGCGCCCCAGGACGACGGCTTCTTGCTCGCAAGGATTGGCTACTCAGCAAAGCTCTTTGTGGAACTTGAACGCACTTCTCGGTCTGGCGCTAGCAGCCCCGCTACCATTGGCGATCGCATCTAACTCGCGGTTCGTTGAGCATCTTGAAACACCTGGCACTTTCTAGGATACGCTGAGCCTCTTGGGATGCGCTTTCACGCGGTTCCCGTTCGTTCGGTGCCTTCCTTCCTCGGGGAGTCCCGTAGCCGTGGATTTGTTCATAACGACTAGGACATGTACGGCAATTCTCATGTGTATATTCACAGATGACTCGTACGTTGTGTAGCTCCCACATTCATGTGTTGCATGTGTTCTTGTATGGAGATATTTTCGCAGAGGTTTGTCCAAGAGAAAGGTGAATATTCCTACTCCACTGCTGCGGTACCATTGTTCAGCCTCATGCTCCGACAACAAACTTTGGATTCCGACGGTGGCTGCCAGGCTTTTTTTGTCACGAGTGGGGTCGGCACCCCGCAGCGGAGATTGAAGTGGGAATGGCCGGTGAGAGACGGGTGGCTGATGACCAGAGGAGTGGGCCCCTCGTCCGCTCCGTTGGTTCAGACGTGAAACGATTTCTGGAGCCGGACGTAATGCTGTCTTATCTGACTCCTACTGCCCACGACGACCATTGCTCGACGGCATGCCTGGAGAGCGGACGAAGGGTAGCCGCGCTAGCTGGCTCCGTGGTCGGCTACGAGCCACGGTGGCCGCAGTGACGAACCATGCGACGAGGCATACAGGAGTTGGACTGATTTGCGCTGTCGCATACTTCGACCCGTGAGTGCATAGCAGGCGGTGTATCATTATAAAAGGAGCAAAGTGACATCGATTGGTGCAGAGGGAACTGGGGAACGGATCTTCAATCAGGCTCGGAATTTGGTTACAAGCTGTTATTTGTCGTCCTGTTCGCGGGATTGATAGCAGTTTACATGCAGGTACGCAAGTTCAAACGTCATATTTACATTGCTGACGGTAGTAAAGGTGCTTTCCTCTCGCCTCGGATGCGTTACAGGCTTGGGTGAGGGACTACGCTTAAAGCAGCGCGTATATGCATAATTGAACCTCTGAATCTCTGTAGACCTTGCCAGCCATTGTCGCCTTCTACTTCATGATCGACCAAAGCACAAGCTGCTATGGCGATGGCTTGTGCTCTACCCGCTCTATGTCGCCTCTGAGGTCGCCATCGTCGCGACCGATCTTGCCGAGCTGCTCGGGTCCGCTATCGCGATCTGCTTGCTCTTTCCACGCGTTCCTCTATGGGCTGGCGTGCTCATCACAGCGGCAGATGTGCTCATTTTGCTAGCGATGCGAAATCCCCTCGATGGGAAGCCCGTGCGGGTGTTCGAGATTGTGATTGCTGCTCTGGTGTGTTTTGCAAACTGAATTGGGTAGAATATGTGTGTAATGGCTTAGCTCTAGGTCTTCACGGTACTCGTCTGCATGGCGGTTGTCATTTCGAATGCGGGCGTCCACTGGGGCGAGGCTTTCGACGGGTTTGTGCCGTCTCATGTCCTAGTCACCTCCTCGGGACTCTACAATTGTATGCTTCTCGTCATGTTCAGACGCCCGCACACAACTTGGCTCATTGCGTACATTCATTTCACAGCTGTTGGCATTCTAGGAGCGACTGTTATGCCACACAGCCTCTTTCTCGGCTCCGCATTCGCAACACAGGAACGCGAGACGCCTCAACCTCCCTCTGACGAGGAGGACAAGGACAAGAACATTCTGGCGAAGGTCGAGACGTGCGAGCCCGATGCCATGTCGGATATTGACAGTCTTGTGCCAACAAACGCGGCGGGGAAGTCTTGGAAGGCCACACTTCCGCGCTGGCGCGTAGAGTTACGGCCGCGCATATTGGCGATGCGTGTCTGGCGAAAGACGAAGGAGTGTTTTCGGGTGTCCCGCATCGAAGATCATCCGGAAGGCGAACCAAAGAGCCACAAGGAGCGGGAAAATAAGTCGCTCGCGTTCGTGCGTACACACATGAACCATGGGATTGTGGATATGGTCCTGAGCTTGTTGGGGCTTGCGGTGGTGATTAATGCTTTGTACGTATTCGCTCTTGTTATCTTTCTGTAGTTCAAATGGCGATGTCTAACCAGTCGTGCTGCTGATAGGATCCTCATACTCGCGAGCGCAGTGTTTTACTATGGATACGGCCAAACTGGCGATACGAGTCCCGCGACGTTGTTTGATGCATATGATCTTCTGCGAGACAACCTTGGAAAACGTGCGATTACTTTCATCTGTTCTTCTGCGTATGCTACTAGCAGTACTCAATGTCCCCATGCATACATAGCCGCCGCCATCCTCTTTGCACTCGCACTGCTCGCCTCAGGCCAAAGCTCATCCATCGTCGCTACGCTCGCCGGCCAGACAGTCTCCGAGGGGTTCATCCGATGGCGGACGTCTGTAAGTACATTTCTATTCGTGTGTTAACTGTTCTGATGTTTGACACGATCTTCGCTCTAGCCCGTCCTCAGACGCCTACTTACTCGTTGTCTCGGACTCATCCCGTCCATGGTCGTCGCAGCGTCGCTTGGCCGAGGTGGCGTGAGCGCACTCCTCGTCATTTCGCAGGTTGTCCTTTCCATCGTGCTCCCGTTTGTCGTATTCCCACTGTTATATCTCACGTCGTCAAAGGCAATCATGAGCGTCAAGAAACCTACAGGGCCTATCTCTAGAAGCGTACCTTCCTCCTCGCTTTCTCCGGGCAATGCAGATCCTACAGCAATAGCCCGCCCTGCTACGCCCTCAGCCGCGGAGGGTGCGACGACTGTGGAAGAGGTCTCGCCGGCACAGCAAGTGGATGTAGAAGCAGTCGATGAGATCGTAGACTTCTCCAACGGCAAGTTCACGATGGGACTTGGCTGGTTGCTATGGCTCCTGATCGTGCTTGCGAATGCATACGCGATCGTGACACTTGCGCTAGGGGAGGATTAACGCGGACATGGGCATGGACTTGATATCTTATTCTGTTAGTGTCGCGGAGGAGAACGCCTACATTGTACGGCGGTATGCATGTCCCATGGCTTACAGATTGAGTACATAAATGCATCCTATGTTGTATTGTTGCGCAATGTACAGTGATGCCGTAGCCAAGTGCTGCTGATGCAATAGATGATGATGATGGGGACAGATTCAAAGACATAAAGGAATGAACTAGAGCAGAAGTACATCGAAGCTCAGGCTCAGAGCAATTTTTCCAACGGCGAGATGATTATTCCAGGCTATTACAAATATATGAGCACGAAGCTCGAGCGAATAGCAGCAGAACACGTACCTTTTTCACCACTCTTGGGAGTGTTGCACGCTGGAAGCCAAGACGAGTGTTCCACTCGGTACCAATCGGTGTCTCGAGGCTGCGCTCGAACTGTGCTTTGCTAGTGTACGGGAATGGCAGGTCCTTGACGAGGTATTTCGCCGCCTTCTTGTCGCGCTTTTCTGAGATAATGACGTGCGTCTTGCCATAGTCTGCACGCGTCTTCGGATCGACACCTGAGACCTTCTTGATGAGATAAGGCTTTGGAGCCGCTTTCTTTGTGCCTTTGCCACCCCAAGAGCCCTGCAAAAATTCAGATGTCGATAACATTGCATGTACTGTTGAGAGTCAGAGACGTACCCATCCGGGAAGCGTGGTATCAACTTCGAAAGGTGCATCCTCCTGCGTCTCTCGACGCTTCTCCTCAGCGAAGTCCTGCACGACGTTATCACCGGCGAACGCGAGTGCGACCAAATCTCGTTGCTCAAAAGCCTTCACGCCCTTTGCTTTGCCCTTGCCTTTCACACTGAGAAGCCTTTCTTGTTCTTCCACCTCGCTGTTGGCATCTGAATCATCTTCGTCGTCACCATTATTCGTTTCTGATGGACTTGATGGCTTTGATGCAGACGCTATCGATGGTTTAGAAGCAGACGAAGAGCTCGCGGTATCCTGTTTCTTTGCCACCTTCTGGTTCTTCGCCGCCTCCTGCTTCTTCGGAATGCCAATGACCGTGCTACTCTCACCAAGGATTAAGACGTCGTCCACGGAGATGTCCACCGTCGCATCCGCCTTCTCCTTCTCCTTTTCCTCCACTCGCTTTTTGTCGCTCTTGCGCAACTTGTTCTTAGATTTCTCTGCGCTCGCGCTGTTCTTTCCGATCTCAATTTCGTGCCTCTTCTGGACAAGTTCGCTTGACCCTTCCGCGCGGGCGAGCCACGGGTTGACAGGCTCCTTGAAAACTGAAGGTGAGGGACATTCAGATATGGGGGACCTTGCGACAGGAGAGCCTGCGACGGGCGACTCCGGTTGTACGGAACCGAGCAGATCTGTGGATTTGAGAGTAACGCTGGAGGTTTCTGAGTCCAGCGAGGAGAACGACTTCGTAATACCGGCCTATCGAAAATGGGAATATCAGCCGACAAACGACGAAGCAGTTCAGCATATACGCTCACAGCTGATAGTCCTGGACGGTATGTTGTGCGCCCACCAACACGCGACATGGCAGTGTTGTACGGCTGCTCCTCGACCGCATCCACGCCGCCTTCGCCGCCGTCTTCATCAACATCCATTGGACCGCCCATCTCACGAACAAAATCGTCAACCATTTCGTCCACCTTCCGCTGATCCCGGGCTATCGCATTCTTCATGAACTTCATCTCGAAGATGCTCTTGCCCTTCTTTTCACTCCCCTCAGCGAGAGCGACCTCATCTCCCTGCAAGCCTGCAAGCTCCTCAAACGCATTCGCCTTGATCCGTTCAACTGCGCCCTCATCGTCTTCATCCTCGCTGCTCTCCTCGTCGTCGTTCTCCTCGTCACTCCCAGGATCCCCTCTAATTTTCTTCCTCAGCCGCTCCCCTCTCTCCAGCATCTCCGCAATATCCCTCCGCTGATCTTCGTCAAGCTCGCCACGCGCCTTCATCGCCTTGGCCCACTTGCCCGTATTCTTGTGCTTGAGCGTCGCACGTTCGCGGGCCCGCTCAATCTCCCGCTCCAGCCGAACTTCCTCATCATCGTCATCCTGCTCGTTCTCGCCGAGCTTTTCAGCCATACGAGCACGGTCCTTCTTCTTTAGCCGGCGATATGTCTTGCTCTTTATCTTCGCGATGCGCTTCGCCTTGGCATCAGCTCGGAACATCAGCTCACGCATTTTCGCCAGTTCAGCTCGCCGCGCTTTAACTTCCTCCACTGTAAGATGGTTCATTTTGAGAGATTCAGTATGGGCGATGTCTTCATCGCGCATCTTGGCCAGTTTGAGCAACTTGTCAACTGCATTCTCCATCTCCGTTTCAGGCTGTAGCAGCTTGTTAGGTATGAAATGATGCAACTAAGCTCAGAAAATATACCTTAAACTTGGCAGCCAACTCCAGATTCGAAGTCTTCCCGACGGGTTGTGCTTGCAAGGGGAAACTGAGATGTTCCGCCTATAATACCTTTCTGTCAGAGAACCGCGCCCGCGGATAAGTACTATTAGACATACCTCTTTGATCCTCTGCATCGTCGCCTTCCATTTGTCCACCTCCTCCTTAGTCTGCCTGTACGCTGCCTGACGATCCAGCCGCTCGGCCGTCCTCTGCGGCAGGGGAGCAGATAAAGTCTTCACCGAGCCAGACTGCGAAGCGAGGATCTTCGCCGATCTTTTCAGGGACTGTCCCGGGGACTGTCCCGCTAATGGCGCGAGCAAGTCATCGAGCCTGAGCTTGTCTCCACCTACATGCGTATGCATGAGGCACATTGATTATGAGTTGTTGGTACTTGCGACTCACCAACATGAGCAGCGAACTCATTCTCCGCACCGGCCTCCGTACGCTCCTTCAATATCCGCCTTTTTCGAGCCCGAGCTGCATTCTCACCACTCCGTTGCTCCTGATCCTCATCATCTGGTGCTTTTCGCTTATGACCCACGTCCAAAGTCGTGACAAACCTCGCCAGGTCATCCAAATTCGCTTCCTCATCCTCCCCTTCTGAGCCCGATATTTGTTGATCATCACCCTCCTCCTCTTCCTCTTCATCACCTTCTTCCTCTTCAGATCCTGAGCGTCGGCCATTCTCGACCTCATCCATTTCCTCGTCTACATCTTCGTCGACACGATGTGATGAAATCGGCTTCGATGCTTGCTCCTTCGTTCTTCGAAGAGCATCCCCTTCGCGTTCTCCCTCCACGTCGTCTTCACTGCCCGGCTCGGCTTTTCCATCCATGATGTCCAAGACATCGATAAACTCATCGGGGTCACCTTCTTCCTCTTCCTCTTCGTCCTCCCCATCATGTGAACTGCCATTCGCGGAATGCTCCTCTGCCTGCTCAATGTCCTCTTCATCTTCATCCTCGTTCAGATCCACCTCCACAAACCGAACGCTCCGCGAGCTGCTCGTTGACTTTTTCTTCTTCAATTTCGAACTACCTTGGCCTTTCTGAGAATCCGGACGTTAACGTAAGCATATACAGAGGGAGAGCGGCAGATACATACCTTTTGCGATAAGCCGAACCCAGCGAACCTCTCCTCATCGCTCTCATCGAAAGCATCATCGCTTTCAATGTCCTCATCCTCCGACTCTCCTATTTGCTCGCCCTCCTCCCCTTCACCAACCAGTCGTGGCCTGCCCGCCTTCTTGCCCGCCCGAGCATCGCCGTCCTCGTCTTCGCTCCCACTGCCTCCTCCAACACCCACGAGTTCCTCCTTCCCATACTGAAGCGTCATCTTATCACGCGGGACCTTCTCCGACTGGTATTCGTAAACGTCCGCGATGTCATCGCGCGAGGGGGTCTTTGACTTGAGAGACTTGCGCTTCGCGAACCCTGCTGCGTTTGCGGCCTTGCGAGACAATGCATGCGGTTTCTTCGCGAACCTTTGTGGTTTCTGACCGCGAGCCATTACAACGGTTTGTCAAGAGCTTGCAGACGCCGTGAGAGTGTGCTGAGCACGCTGTGTAGACAAAGGTATGTACCGCGGGAGGATGGATTTTTCGGCTAGAGCGTGTCTTCCAGCCACGTGAACGCATGCCGATCTCTCGATCTCATTTACTGTGGCCTTCCGGGTAATGTCGATGTACTTCAGTTGGCTTTCATGAAGCCAACATAAGCTTGTATGCTACCGTAAAGATTGATTTTAAGCCAGGTGGGCATGATGATTATCACTTCTAGTACATCTGATATTATTAGGAGTCGAAAGGCGACTACGAAGCAAGGTATAATAGGCTGTATGCTATGGTTGTTGCTATCTAGACAATGCGACATGCAGGTATACGAGAATGCTTTATGGGTTACAATGATGCGGGCAAAGCTGCCGATAGAAACGTATAAGATACCACACAAATCCTCAAAAACCATCGATCGCGGAAAACCAGCCAACGACGAACTCACGAATCTCAAATCTCAAATATCAGTCCTCTGCTGCCTCTCGACCCCCAAATCCAGCCCCAACGCATTCTCCCTCGTCCTCTCCATCTCCGCTCTGCGCTCTCTCGTCCTCTGCGCCTCCCGCGCAACGGCAACACTCCGCCTATTCGAGCCTGCGAGGCTCTCCGGGCTGCTGGCGCGTGGAGGACTCGCATAGTACGGCGGGCCGTACGGCTGCGTGCGCGGCGTCGGCGGAATCGACTTGGGTGACTTGAGCGATTTCGGAGATTGTATGCCCTGCCTGAGCTTCGTACGCACGAACGTGCCAAGTCGACGTAGCGTATTTGGGGCCTTGGTCGACGTGCGGTCTTCGGGGCCTTCTTTGGCATCGACTCGAGGCGAGCGTGGCATCGGAGGTGAATTGGGTCTGACATCTATGCTCCCTGTCCTCGGTGAGGATGCCCCTACAGGAACAATCAAATCATTAGCATGCTATCGCATTCAAGGGCATCCGACCAGACTGACCTCGTGACTGTTCGACCACTGTCGCCGCCCTCTGCCTCGTCTTCTTGCTCTTGAACGGGTTCTGGTATGTCGTTGTGAACGTCTCCCGTGTCGCGAGCAGCGGCCTGCCCGTCGCATCCCGTGGCAGCGGCGAGCCACCCACTCGGTAATTCGGCGGCGGCGACCGCGTCGGCCTGCGCGACGATGTCTGAGGAGATTTCGACTGCACCCGCTGAGACGAAGAAGAAGCCGTCTGTGTCCGACTCATAGAAGTCTGTCGTGATGGCGGCGTGCGCGGGGCACCAGCCGGGGTAGGGTCCGACGGTGACTTGATATGGTGAGCGACGCCGACCACCTTCGACAGCGTCTTCTTCATCTCCACCGCAGGCGTCGGCAATGGTGTCGGTGGTACCACATTCGGGACCGACGCAGCCCTCGGCCTGCCCCTCTCCACAGAGCTCAGCGACCGGCGCTGCGGCGGCGAGACGTCTCCATCCGAGAAGCGTCTGCCCTTCTCGCCGGCTGGGACCTCGCTCCGTCGGCGCAACATCGCAGGCAGGCCTTGGAATATCTGTATGGCAGGAGCGCACAGAGAGAGCTGCGAGGGGCGCTTGCGGGGGAAGGCGGGGCCGGTGGGCGACGGAGATGGTGCTCGGGTGCGCTCCTGCTGGCGGGAGGCGGCGTACTCGGACTCGGTCATGCTCTCCGCGCTGTCGACGCGCGAGAGCTCGGGAAAGAAGCCTCTCTGCTGCGGCTGGCCCTCTCTATGGCCATTCCCGTTGCTGTTCGCGAACCCGCTGAACTTGTTCCCGAACAGCTTGTTCCCGCTGAGCTTCTTGACGGGCGCGACGAGCTTCTGCGTGAGCGGCCGTGCGTCGTCGCCGAGCGTGCGCTCCCAGAAGGAGATGCGGTGCAGGTTCTTGTGCGGACTGTCGGGCTCTGATTTGTACTCTGGTGGCGGGGTCGCGGTCTGTCCCACCAGTGCGAAGGGGTCCGGCGCGGGCTCGTCATAATCTACTGTGTCGTAGTATACAATGCGGGAGATGGAGGTGGGAGAGTTCGAACGCCGCGTGGTCCATGCGCCCTTGGCGAGCCAGTCCATAGCGTATAGCATCACATTCTGTCGCCAAAGTCAGGTTAGCAAGCGCAAATTCATGTCAAAGTGCACTCACTATTATGAGGTAGAGAGAGCCGATGATAAGGGCACCCGCTGTGCAGATTATCGTCGTGTCCTGTACTCGTGCATCCTGATGCACGTCGTTGGTGGTCGTTATAGTCATTGAAGCTGTCATGGTGGTGGTGATGGTGGTATTGGAGGTTGAGATTTCATTGTCTGAGCGTGAGGGATGTGCATTATCTGCATTCTCGGATATGGATGGCGGGGATGTGGATGGCGGGGAACCAACATCCTGACGAGGCGATGCCATCCGAGGCGGGACGCGAGGGAGTTTCGCACGCTCACCGACTATGCTCAGCCACTGCAGTTCCGCGGTTACAGTGCGTCGTAGTATGCAGCTAATGCACAACGAGAGTTATTGCCAACATGCATCCTGCTCGACTGCTCAATGATGCACATCTCATGCATCACCTCGGCTGTGCCCGGTCATGCGTCAAAACTCAAATGTCGTCCGATTCTTAGTGGATGCTTAACGGCGCTGCAGAATCGGACCACATCTGTATTGAAGTCTATACTACCACCCTCGTGGTGCTGCATGGGCCTGCTGTCTGCAGCAAGGTAGGCTCTGTGGCTCTGGAACAAAGAATGCTATCACAGTCCTGGCTGGTGGACAAGTCATCCTCTCAGTCCAATCCCGATGGCTGATGCGCATTTGTGATATCTATGCTCCTCAAGGCCCTTTTTGCCTTCTCCTGCTTCCTGCTATTCTTCTCAGAAGATGATCCCCCCTCTCCTTCAAACCATCATTAGCTCTGGCCCACTATTCGAAGCATCTGTGGTGGCGGCCTCGGATGTTGGGATTTTGACTGTTTTGCCATCCGAGGCGGGACACTATTGAGCATGCGGCAATGGCTTCGATGTGTCAGCTCTATAAGACGCTATGTACAACGGAGGGTGAGCATAGCCACTGTTGATGAACGTGCGAATTTCTGTCGGTACCGCGCTGGTGGCCTGGTACAGATTGATGCGCCACCATTTATGGGCGCCTCTGAGAGCCGCCGACGGTTCACATACAAACACTTGTTCGACCCTGCTCACCATTCGTCGGCTAGGAGTACGAAATATGGATACAATTTACAATGATGAGCACTCCACTGAAGCTTCGCAGGTTGCACCTCAACATGGCAACCGCCGGGATCCGGCTCGGACATCCATTTCGCAACATACCCAAATCCCGTCTCTTTCGGCTTTCGATTCGGACTGCGGAGGCTCGTGTATCATATATATCATACCCGTGACAGACAGTACTGACATGAAACGAAATCTGTGATCAACGGTAGCTGGCAACCTGAAACGAAGAATCACTTGCCAACGAACAGCAGAGAGCAGATGCCGTACGTTATACGTTCCAGCCCCTCGCATGTTCCCTCATCCACATCTCACCACCAACATTAGACGGCAAGGCACTGGCCAATCTCTCGGCGGTCTGCCAATGCTGAGTGCCGCTGGGGACTCACTGTGCCTATATCTGAGATGCTGGGCAAGTGGCCAAGCATTCAGGGGAGAGGAGCGATCGAGACAAGATGGGCGGGCCTTTTTGTACAACAACTCATTTGCGGCTGGATCGACGTGGTTCAGCTGTCTACATAGTCTCCTGATTTTATGGCCCCTTTAGTGCTAATAATGCCTCCCCACCGCTAAATAATCAACGTCGACATCACCAACAGCCTGCTTGGACGTCATATGCAAGAGTTCTTTCGAGCTTAGCTCCCCGCTCCAAGACGCTTTCCTCCATCTCCACCCCGGCGTTCGAAATTGGTATTACGAACGGCATCGGTTTTTTCTCGTTCGGCCTATTATGTGCTTTCGTATCTCCATAAAATCGACTTGCCAGAGCGGGCAAACTTCGCAAATATCATGATGTCCGCTCAACAGTTCCCCAGACTCTGCAGTGGTCTTCCTGCCTGCATCACTTATCTCGACACGGTCATATAGACGCTTGCCAACACCCTCCATTCGGCCACGAGCCCGCTAGAAGAAACATACGCATGTTGCATGAGTTAATCACCGTTCGGCCGCGCACGCTTCTGGCACTAGCCTCACGCACGGGTCAGGATGTCATCATCAATGTTCTCTCTCCTGGAGCGCGAACGCCAACTTCGGCTCAGTGTCCCCGCCGCCCAAGCCCTACCAAGTAAACGCAGCACGAATAATGATGTAATATTCGCGCATTCTAGATCTATACATAGGCTGAAGAGTGCATCTATCTATCTGGCATATATACTAATCGATAAATAGGGTGACAGCGTCTCGGCATAGCATGAGGGATCGTAAGGAGGGCACCGCTCTTTGCAGTATAGCCAACGCGTATCGAAAGTAGAAGGTTTGGTGTAAAAAAGTAAATGTAACAGCATATTAAGGTAAGCTCCCCGCCTCGCGCACCACGCTGGATACAGCACGGCGACAGCGCAACGAAGGAGGAGAGCACCGGATCGTCCATGCTAATACAAAAATGTCCAAGCACACAACCGACGAACGTACTGTACAACGCATGCCACCAACGTATCGTGCATCGTGCATCGTGCGTCGCACGTCGGCAGCACAGAATCTATAGCTAATCGTAGAGATAGGAGTGTCTGTCGATCGCACATAGCAGCCGCGCCATGCGGTAGGTGTGCGGTTCGTTCGGTTCGTGTCTACGCGAGCGCAGAGACGCACGTCTTGCTGTCCGCGGCGATCGCGTATCCTGTCTTGCACGAGTCGACGTGGCAGCCGCCGACGACGCACGACACCGCGAGCGCGTTGGGGATGGCGGTGCAGTCAAATCTATCAAACGAGGCGAGGTGCATCACCGAAGAGGCAGCGAAGGCGACGACCGCAAGATCAGCATCATCTCATAGGCACGCACGAACAATTTGAAACTCACTGCGTATCAACGGATCCACAGCCTCCGCAGGAGTTGAGGTCCTCGCTGAGGTCCACGCATTCGAAGCCTTGCTCGATCCACTCCATCAACGACAACGGCACGGACGAAGAGATCGGGCAGGCGGACATGGACAGGGGGCAGAGGTGAGTCACATCTTGAACGGCGGGAATGAGCTGCTGCTCGCGCTTTTGTGGGCCCCGCTGGACGGCGGCAGCCCGACGATCGTTGTGCGGATCATGACCATGCGACGGGCCCGGCGCGCGTGCTTGGACGACGGGGCTCCGACGATCGTTGTGCGGGTCATGACCATGGGATGGGCCCGGCGCGCGAGCCTGAACGACAGGGGTCCGACGTACGGGGCCCCGACGGTCGTTGTGCGGGTCGTGACCATGGGACGGGCCCGGTGCACGGGCCTGGATGGCGGGAGTGGGACCGGGGAGGGCGGCTGCGGGCACAGGCAGCACAGCGAGGACGGCAAGGCCGATTGCGGCGACGAGGGCGGAACGCATCTCAGAGGCTATCGTTTGAGCGATCGAACGACGATGACGGCGGGCCTCGTGGGGAGAGCTCGAAGAGAGCGCGGACGAACCCAGTACTTCAGGTAAACGGCAGGCAGGGGCGTGGCGCTTGCGGAGGCTTGGGCAGTGGTGTTATGAGGGGGGGCGCGGGCCAGAAGCAGGCCGAATGATCCTTCAGATCACTCGGCCTGCTTCTGGATATTCGCTGCGCGTTGATTCGCTGCTGCGCACGTTCTTGCTTTTGCATAAAATTTACTAGGGGATTCGACCCCGCTTCGCTCGGCATCCTCGATCTCGAGTTCAGCCTTGGGGAGCGTCGATCCTTCACGGCGCGGTCTTGCCTAGCCGCCAGGGACCGATTCTGACATTAAGGAGTTAGCAATTTACACAATCAATCTCAGAGACGGGAATTCACTCTGCCAAAGGAAGAGGCGATGTCGGCAAAGAGCAAAGGTGTAGCGTCACCGCTAGCGGCAGTCAGATCGGAATCGTCGCGGAGAACATTCTCCAAATGGAGTATGTCGTTCTCACGCCTTTTGAGGAGCCGTTCCAAGGCTCAAGCGAAGCGCACTGCACGAGCAATGCATCCCAAGAGCAGCTCACTTGAGTGATCTTGTGTTTCTTCGCCGACTTGACCCAGGTACGGCACTGTAAGGCTGAGATGCAGCGGCTGATATCACCCAATGGTCATCATGTTGATGATTCAACCCAGTCACACCGGATGGCGCATGGGCACGGCCGCAACGGGCTTGCACGGGGAGGCGTGCCTGCAGCTGCGAAGACGGGGAAACCTCACCGAGATAGGAGAGAACGCTTCGAAAACGGGGCTCCTATAATCGATCCTCCACTGCTCGCTCCATCCTCCAGCCAATGTCCCCCAACCACAGTATCCAGGCGCGTGGTCATGGTTCACCGTCGTTTCATTGGAGCGTCTAGACCTAGACCTTACTTAAAGTCGAGATAGCACGTCCGAGAATGCATCGGCACGATTGCTATAACATGTTACGGGCCCGGCGCCCATCTTATGCCGTTGCGACCGAGTCGCCCGTGCGCGTCGGCGCTGCCGTCCTCCAGCGATCGGCGGCATGGTGAGACGAGAGATCATTGTGATATGTGTTAGCGCCTCAGTGCGATGTCCAAGGATGCCATATATGTCACGATAGCAGTGATTAACTTGGGGACAAACGGCAGGATGCTTTCAATACGGCAGTTCGCGAGAAATCTTCAACGACACCGACAATCAGTAAAGCCACACCTGAATCATGTTGTAGATATGAATGTCTGATTCTTCCACGAATGTGTGGATATGCACACGAACCTAAGCAACATTCGTGGCGGCTGCAAAAGAGCGATGCTTTAAGATGGGGTGAAAACTATCATGAAGGCTCGCACCGCAATCACGTCACTGACGCAAGCACGTCCCACGATGGGTGACCAGATACTAGACAGAAGATTCGATGGAGCACGTTCGAGACAAACGCTTGCCGTGCCGCAGCCACTTGCCAAGTGTTTCAGACATAACTAACATGAGATGAAGTGGACTATTCGGTGAGCAGCCAACAATGAGACAATGCTGTGATGACGACGGAGCAGAAGAAAAGGTAGAACTGATGATCCATCGCAGTTCCGAAGTACAATCTAACCAACGAGGCACGTCGAAATATACCACAACTGAGATGTGGGACGGTCACAATGCTCTCGACTCCCAATGCCGTGGATGATGAGAAAAGGCTACTCACGGACATTGATGATACAAACGCCTTCAAACCCAAAGATGACGGCACTGCCAGAGGACAAGTGCCGCGGCATGTCCCTCAAGCTGCTTGCTCGGCGAAGGTCAGAATACTGACGGGATGTCGGCTGAAGCAACGTCAAGCATAGGCCTGTCTCAGAAATGCGTACGATGAGAAGACAGCAAAAGCCGAATATACACGAATCGTTGAAAACGCGCGCACGTGACCGAGAACGTACGCGCACATCGCCACGATCAACGAAACTTGTTGCGAAACGTTATCCTCGAAAATAGACAGGAGGCAGCCAGTCGGTCTCTCTCCCTTCGCCGTTCAAAAGACAATCTGAGACACTATTTTCCAGCATGTTAAACTCAGAGGATGAATACGATGAGTTCTATACACCGCTGGAGTTTGAAGACATTCTCCTGGCCGAACAGATGGTCCCTGACAGTGCTGAGACTTTTTCCGAACAAGAATCTCAGCAGACGATCGCAACAACGCCAAGTAGCGACGAGTACGCAGAATACGACCTTTCTGAATTCACGGCAGAGGACTTCGCCCACATCGACTCCATGCTCGCTGCTGCATACTCCACGTCGGAGTCGGTCGAGAGTCGTATTTACTACGACGCGCCTAGATCCGGAGGAGGAGGTCCTCAAATTGCGATAACGCTGGAGCAGAATGCTAATTATTCTGCTCTTGTCAAGGCACCTGAAGAGCCGCAAGAGGGGGGCGCCCAGGCAACTCTCAGCCCCTTGCAGCGATTCCGCAGGGGCAAATGGCTTTCCGTCACCGATCTAGTAGGCCCAGCCTGGTACGTGCCTGACATAATACAATCTAGACATTATTCTCTTGACCGGAGGTGTATTGATAGGTGCGAGGTGCAATTTGACTACGGCCTCAGGCAGAAGCGGTCTCTGAAGCCTGAGAAGAGGCCCGAGTCGTTCACTACTGCCAAGGGCAACACGATCACAGTAGACAAGGATGTTGCGGCCGACAACTACAAAACGACAAGTCGTGGAAGGGTAGGTTCTGTGGTTACATGCAGTGGTTCTGCTTGCGTTGAGATCCGGTGTTTACAGTCGGTGCATAAAGTGCTTGAGCGGGAAATACGTCCTGAAGAGGTTCATGTTGAGGTGACAACGATGGAAGAGCGATGGGCTTTGCGGTACCTATCCTTACAGCCACACAGTTTCATGATGTCTCACCCGAGTTCGACAGATTGGTTAATATGATCACATCGTTGGATTCACTCGTGGAACTGGGCTGCTGCGTAAATTTTATCAAAATTCTCGAAAGGCTTTGCTATTGAATCTTCCCCTCCTTCACAGCGCGAGATGCCAGTGTTCGGTCTGGTCCACGGAGAAGTAATCACAGGTATCATCGTATGTAGTGAGCCGACCACGTCTTACAATTACGGCTAACGTCCGGAACAGGACGAGCTAAACCGTGAAGTGGCGCTCCCGCCACCACTACCACTACAGCCGCAGGTAGATGCCTCGTCAGATACTCGGTACCCGCACAAACGGGGGTCGCCATCAACGCCGACAAAGAAAAAGAAAAAGAGGAGCAGAAACACGATACCCCGCACAAGATATACCCTCCATCTCTCGGACACCAAAACACGCCGTAGTCCGACCTTGCCATCCGATGACGACACCCGATCCTCGCGCCTCCAGCTTATGCTCTATCACCGCATGCTGAGCGTTCTCCTGCTACCATCATCAGAGGCGCAGACCAATCCTGTCCCCGGGACGACAAACCTGCAACCATTTGATTTTGATGCTCTCTGGCAACGTCTCGGCGTCAACCCTTCGCTTCCCTTTTCCCTAAGCTTCATGCAGGAGATAGGATTGCTCGATAGCGCCAGCGCCGTCTCTAGCGTTATGACTCCTGCATCCTCAAGTCGTGAAGACAAAGGCGCATCCGGTTGGTGCTTGGACGATTTGACAGCAGCATGGCGCCATGGCGTAGAGGCCATCAACGTGGATGGCGTCAACACGACGTTGACACTGGTCTACCGGTTACAACCTGGCGTGAAAATGAGTCGGAGCCGAAAGAAGCGTTCTTCAAGTAAGATTCAGCGCGTACGCTCGAGGTCTACACCTATCACTGAGCAGGAAGCAGCTGACATCGGAGCGAGGATGAATGAGCCTCTAGAACCATACTTTGGCATGGGTGATTCGCTTCCTTCGACGGTAGCAGTGAGCCTCGAGGAGTACCGAAAACGTCAAAAGACGTCTGCTCCAAAGGGCACGGAGTCTGCAGACGCCACGCGCGACGTAGTCTCTGAATCCAACTCTGAGGAACTTTCGGAGGCTGCTCCGGATGAACCGGAGGCACATGAGGACCTCTTCGCCCCGCTCACGGACTCTGGCATCGTGGCCGATGCTGAAGAGGTCGGGACGATCCCGACTCCTTCAGAGGACGATGACGAGGAGCCGAGCATGACCATGGCCGAGTTGGAGAAAGAGGCACGCATTCTTGGCCACAAGCAGTTCGCGGTCGACGACAAGATGCTTGATGAGTATTTGGATAGTATCCTGCAGTATTGGCATGGCGAGCGGCCACCGGTTGGCGTGGAGATTGAGCACACGTGGCGTTGTCGGTGAGTGCATTCTCTGTTTTCGGGACCACCTTGGATGCTGATGCTGATGGAATCCTTCAACAGAACATGCGAGTATCGGGACGGGTGCGAGTGGCTTGAACAGAAGGCTAGAGAACGTCGGAGGTTAGATCCTGCGGTCGCAGCGACAACAAACGCGTTTCCTGGCAGGAGATCTGAAACGTTGTATTATAGGCCACTCTGAATATTTTTTGGGTTTCTGTTGCTGATCTTGAAGCCCTAACTACACGGGCTCATGACCGCCCAATGTAGGAGGGTGCATACCGTTGCGCACGGTGTCTCGGTGAGCAGCATTGTACGTGTGAGTGCATAATCATCCACTTCGGTGGCACCAACGTGGTAGCATAGCACCCATAATGTTGCTCGATGAAGGCTCTTGGTAAGATCTGATGTAGTGATCCATCACCATGTCAATGAATAGACGGATCCTAATAGGTAATTCAATATTACAAGCCATATTCTATGATGAGTATTAACATATTTGTGTACGTTTTGTCTATAAGAAGCATGATGAAAGAGAAAGCAAAGCTATGACAGGTGCGAGAACCCCGCTCACATGCACAGAACAAGTAGATGATTACCCGGACACATCTGTAGCGCCTCTTGCTTGGTTAGCCTGCCAGCTGCTAGCGCTGGTCAGCGGAGGGGTGCCAGGCAGCCCAAGCTGTTCTACAGCCGCTTCCGCGCGAACAAAGTTGGAGTCACTCGGGTGAATGTAGATGTTGTGGGGCTTGGACCTTGCACGGCGTTGTGGGAAAGGCATAGGCGGTGGATAGGAATCTGCTGATGAGTGTTCGTCATATTGGGATGAAGATAGCAGAGGTTCCTTCAAATTGACATTCTCTTGGCTGTTAAAAGTGTTCTTGGTCAACCAGCAGACAGCAAGATATACGGACACTTACTCGGATGTTGAATTGCATGGCATCTCGATGTATTCAATGACGAATTGACCGACCGAAAGCGTTGTAACCTGACGCAACGTGTGCTGAACTGCCGGATCGCACAACATGCAGCTCACGTACTGTGACAGTTATTAATCTGCATTCACCGAGCTTAGAGAAAACCATGATACGGACACGAGTTCGGTGACATACCCAACATTGAAGGTCATAGCTATTAGCATGTACATTCTACCAACTCGTGAGCGACGAGATTCTTTCCTACCACGAGGATGACATACAATCTGTCAAATGTGACAAACCAATATAGAAAAGCCCTCCACAAAGCAGTGCGCATGCGAGACTGTCGTATGCTCGTTGGACCCCATTGTTTCGTGATTGCATAGGTGAGAAGTCTTGAAATGAGCAGAAGGATCGGCACCGTGTTCGCCAGGACGTGTATGGCAATGCATACCTTTCAGTCGCACAGACCACTATGGCCAAGATAGATGCAATGACGAACTTCCAGAGCGAGTCGACATGTAAGTTGGGTAACAGAACATGTTCACCCAAGAAAGAGAAGTGGAGATGGTCTCTCCAGCCCTCCATTGCCTTCATGTTGCAAGCAGCAAGGCCCCAAGGCTATAAGCACAGGTGAATTCCGAGATGAAGTATGAAAACCAAAGGCAGAAATTAGAAGCAAGATGCCATCCAGTAAGAACAGAGCGAGCAAGGAATGACAGGAGACGTTCGGCGCTGAGTGTGGTTTGGTTGGTAGTAACATCGGGTAAGCCCATAATCTGTTTGGAGTAAATTACTGCGCAGCCGCTGTCAACCCTAACCGCCACCGCGGAAGCAGGTCGGGATCAAACCCGCTCCCATCAAATATGCGTATCCGATTCCTTGGTCCATCAATTCTTTAGTATACAGCGACAGTGAAACGGAATAGAGACATCATGAATCGTGACTGAATAGTAAGCAGCAGTAAAGCTTTGTCTGTAGAATAATGCTCTCATCCATCTGTCCCTCTATGATCGTCCTCGTCCGGATTCTCCACCGACAACACTGACTCTCCGCGCGGGAATACCGCCGCGCTTCATCGGCCCATGAGACGGGGCCTGCCCCGAGTCATCCACAGCACGGTTCCACCGGTCAATGAGCTTAGACACGCCCTGGTATGGCCGCTCCGGCGACGGAGACCGCAGGGGAGGAGAGGTGGTATCCTCGGCAGGCATCGTCGTTCTCCGTACAGGGCGTGGGACTACCGACATCTCTTCTCTTTGCGGGCTGCGGTCTTGGAAGGACGGCCTGGACAGTGGTGCCGGAGACCGCCGCGAAGGCAAGCCGCTCATCGCTGGCGGTCTACTGCGTGACCTATCCCTTCTGCCGACAGGAGATGCGCGCGACGGCAGGCCGGAGGGCGATGCCCGTCCTCCATTTATCAATTCCCGCTCCGCTCGTCCCTGGCCCGCATCATCCGGCACGGCCAAGTTTGGTTTGGGTATCACAGGAGAGGATGGCGGGGAAAGCTTCGGGAACCGCTGAGCAGCAGCAGAAGGAGAAGTCACCGTCGAGCCACTGTCTCCCGTCAATCTGGTAGGTTTCGTGCTCAAAGCGGCCGGCTTCGATGATAATGAAGGACCAGGAGCCTTCGCCGTACTGTCGATCACCTCGTAGTGTTGTACCATGTCCGTTATTGAACTCCTACGCATAGAACGCCTCGAGATATCTGCAGGTGGAGACAGCTGCTGCTGCTGCTGGTGGGCGGAGCGAGCAGCGGCATGAGACGTGGATGCACTGGAGTCAGTCGACGAGGTTTTCGCAATGGGATGAACGAACATAGATTGTGGACGAGACCGTCCGGATGTATGCAAACTTGGAGATGAGATGACTGTGGACCGACGAGCAGCGGACGAAATAGATGGCTGACTTCGCTGACTGCTGGACGTTGTTTGAGAGGGCAGCATTCGGCTCCGGGTAGGAGACATATCGATGAGCGGCCGTGGAGACTCCGAGCGAGATTCTGAACGTGTTTTCGCAGAGAGCGGCGGAGGCCTCACAGATGGAGATGGCATAATCACCGACCTGCGGCTGTCAGACTGTCTCGCTGCACTGACACTACTCTTCTCCTTCTCCCGGGTGTTCTCCTGCTCCAAGGTGCTGTGGCTCGTATTACTGCCCCATAGGTCTACGAGGTTGTGCACTGAGCCTTGTCGTCCTTTACTCCTGGCCAAACTCCTTCTGTCCTCATCGCTGCTCTGCCTAACCGGCCTCTCGAGCTCCCTCGTCCTGCGATCATCCCTCGGGACATCCCTCGGGACATACCTGCGCACGTCCTCCGGCCCACCATCACTCGACGAACAAGAGGGAGATCGCTTCGACGGAGTGTCAGCCGAGGCAGCAATAGGACTCCAGTTCTCCGTCAGCCCGCTCGGAGAAGGCGTGATCCCAGATCGAGAGGATAGCTTCGTATCAACAGGCGGGAGCTGCAGCCCTCGGCTGCTGCTGCTACCCGTAGCATGTTGCGCACCGGTGCTTGTCCCACTGATATTGCCCCTCGATCGGCTGGACGAATTCCGCTTGCTCTCTTCTCTTCTTCTATCTTCGTCCCTCTCCCGCTCTCTCCTTTCCGCCCTCTCCAGCCTCAGTTCCCTGGCACTCCTCTCGTGCATCATCTCAGACGCAGGTGATTCTGCGACACGCTCTGCCTCTGGCGGCTTCTGTGAATCAGCCGGGCTTCGCTCAACGTACGATGCACGCTTGCTCGGCGTGTCACGCAGGACAGGCTGAGGCTGGGACTCAGCTTTCGGAGGGGGACGAGGCGGCACCACGGCCGGCTCCTCGTCGTCTGCTCCTGTCAGCCAATCGCGAGGTTCTTTACGAGGTTCAGGTTCCGCATTACTAGGTTCAGGTCGAGGTGGGAGGGCGGGCGTTTGCGCTTCGGTCGGAGTCTTAGACGAAGCATCCTTCGACTCTGTCCGCGTTGGCGTTTTCCCATCTCCTGGGCGTCGATGGCGTCGGGCCGCAGATGGTCTACTCCGCAGGACAGCTACGACGTCCTGCTTCTTCTCCTCTTCTTCCTGCTTAACCACTTTCCTCTCCTTCTCCCGCAGACTCTCCCTATCCCTATTGGGAGGAGGAATCACTGCTGCTGGACGGACGTAGAGCGACGATTGCCTGGCGACGCTGCCGTAACGAGACTGAGATTCGCGCATCGCAGTGCCTGTGACGTGCTGTGAGCGGACGCCATCGTACCGGCTCTTACCCAGCCCAGTCGTCGCATGTGAGCTGGGAGCTGACGTGCCCACCGCAGGAAGTCCCTCCACCGCAGTCGGGCGCATACCGCCCTTATAACTCATCTTGGATGGTGGCCGTGAGCTTAAGATGGGCCTCTCTGCGGTTGACGGAGGTACAGGTGCATGGAAATCTGCAGACCTGTCCTTGCTCGGCGTAGGCGGAGGTGGTGAGCCGAACTCGCGGTCCAGCTCCTCCAAAGACGGGAAGCGTTCCTCCGCACTCAGTGGCTGACCTTGCGACGAGGGTACTCTACTCGCCCGCCATGGTTGCATGCTGGGTGGTAGTGAGGAGAGGGGTGGCTGCGATTGCAATTGAGGAGATGGAGGAGGCAGGGGAGAATGGGAAGTAGGTGGCCGGTAGACGGTGTTACTCGTCCCGAGCCCGTTCACTTGATTGGATGCTGTGCTTAGATACTGTGCGGACGAGCTGCTCGCAGCAGAGTTCAGAGACGAGCTGAAGGTAGCAAGGCCCGTTCTGCTCTTGCGCGCTTCACCGAGCGTGGGAGGCGACGGCTGAGCAGCAAGACCGAGTCCATCGAACGCATCCTTTGCTCTGCGCATTGATTGATGCTGCATCTGCGGAGTGCTAGGCAGTGGTCTCGGCGACGGAGCAGGCAGGGTCTGAGGCTGAGGTTGAGACTGCGGCTGGAGCTGGGGGTAAGGTTGCGCTTTGGGAGATGGTGCAGGAGACTTCGCAGGTTGGAAGTCTCCGAAGCTCTTCCCGAAAGACGTGAAGTCGTCGCCGAAAGCTTTTTCGAAAGCCTTCTTGTCCGATTCCAAGCTCGGCACTGGCTTTCGTTCCATCCGGAAGCTGGGTGCCCATGCATCGGCATCATTCTTGCTATGATCAGATGTGGTCCCATTGACGGTAGCAAGACCAGTTTTGTGCCCGCGCGCATGGTAATGCGCACGGTCAGCATCTAAGTCGGGCCTTCGCTCCTGCTTCGGACTCGCGGGTGGTGATGGTATCGAATGCACAGGCCTTCCCCGGCGCATTGGCGCGATAGCATCCAGCACTTTGTCGCGTGCCTCGATACTGGACGACTTGAGCGGCAATGACGATGGCTGATGTGGCCTGTACGTCACGAGGTCATCTAGAAGATTTGCGGGCTGCCGCACCGGAGGTATTGTGTTGGGAGAGAGCGTCTGCAATGGTGCTGTAGGGACAGCACGCGGGGGGATCTGTTGTTCCTTCGACGGGACGTTGTACGTGAACCGTGACTTCGTACCCCGTAGTCTGTGGACATGTGCCAGAATCTCGAACACCGAAGGCCGCTGTGCACCATGTTCGCGCAGCATCGAGGCTTAAGAACACCTTAGGATACACGAGAAAGTACAATCGCACAATTAAACGTACCTATTAACGCATTCATCTGCTGTGAGTAAACGGGATAAGGCGGGATCTTGTACTGTACGTTCAGGATTGCTAGTGGGCCGTGTTCCTCGAACGGTGTTGTGTAATAGCAGAGCTTGTACAGCAGCACCCCAAGCGCCCATATATCGCTCTTCTCATCCACAGGCCGTCGAAGGTACACGTCAACCATCTCCGGTGCACGGTACTGCAGCGTAGTATGCCGATTGAGATCGGCTTCCAGCATTCGTAATTCCTGTACATTGGTGGGTACTCTTTGTACCGGTGTCGCGCTGCCAAAGTCACAGAGCTTGTAAAGTGTGGACGACGCCTGGAGGATGTTCTCCACCTTGAGGTCGCGGTGAATCAAGGGAGGCTTGAGCGAGTGCATGGCAGCCAGACCTTCACACACATCACAGAAGATGGTGAGAATCTCGGGCTCGGTTAGACGTTCACGTAGCCGACGGTTCATCATATCGATGATGCCGCCGCCTGCACAGTACTCCATCAGGATGAATACCTCGTATGTCCCGTTTGATAAGCGGTGCCATGCAGCGTCAATCAGGTACACGATGTTAGGATGGCCTCTCAGAATCCTCTAGCAATAGCGTGAGGTTCTTTACTTTTAATGAATGCCAAAAACGATCGCAAAAACGAGGGACTCACCATCACATCCACCTCCTTCTTAACCTCGGTGAGCATCCCCTCATTGGGCACCGCGATCCGCTTCAAAACATGATACGTTGTATCGTGCACAGGCTGAGCCGTCTTGACGAGGTAGACATGTGCGAACCCTCCTGTGATGGCGGTCATGCTGGCTAATAATCCCTGCAACACCTGCACCACGAACCTTGGCTGAGGTAGCGCTCGACCTGGACAGTGTACCTGTTAACCGCAATCGTCTGGCCAGGCAGGAGGGTTCCCTTGTTGGGCTGCTGCATGTAGGCCTGTGGGTAGGCCTGGGCCATCGCCATGGCGGGAGGAGGAGAAGGTGTATGCGCGCTGTGCGCTGTCCTCCAGCGAGTATCGTTGCGGTGGGTTCCCATTTTGGGACGTTGCCACATGCGCCGTCACAGTGTCACGGTGTGACGAGGCGCGACGCGGTGGTAGGCACGTGATCCAATCAATACTGACGTAGCTGCGGGTGCGAGATACAACATCTAATCTTAAGTCGCCCGGGATTTGCCAGCGCGAAACTCATATATAAGGCTCGCCGTGAGTCAATCAGTGCGTTTGGCCTCTGTCCCCAACTCAATCACACCCATTCGAACTCCCCAGTTGTCAAGAATGGCTTCACCAGCACTGCAGGCGATCCCATTTTCGCGCCCAGCGACCCCGGGGCATATCATCAACAAAATAGGCTTTTATGGCCTTGGTTCCATGGGCTACTTCATGGCCCGAAACCTTGCTAAACACCGTGCACCGCACACGGGAACTACCCCCTTGGTCGTGTACAATCGTTCGCGAACTAAATGCGAGGAGTTGCTAGCAGCCTTGGGCAAGGATAAGATCGAAATCGCACAATCTCCGGAGCAGCTTGTTACCGAATGTGATGTCGTCTTCACCAGCCTCGCGAGCGACGCTGTAGTGAAGAGCGTGTATGAGCAGTTTGCGAAGGCATTGACAGTGAGTATTGTCAATCGCGCCATTTGGACATGATTGTTGAGATCGATGCGTGACAGCAATCACCTCCTACCAAGAACAAGATTCTAGTAGAGATGAGTACGATCTACCCCTCCTTGGCAGGTAGGTGTTACCGGCGAAACCTCGATGATATCCCTCTCACGTCTCCTGTAAGGCGAGCTCGACACACTTCTCTCCGGTATCCCTCACACGCATCTTGTCACCGGTCCTGTGTTCGGACCGCCGGCCGCCGCTGACTCTGCTAACCTTATTTGCGTACTTGCCGGAGACTACCGCTCGAAAAAGGAGGTCGCTCATATTCTCGTTCCTGCCGTCGGGAAGAAAGCGATGGATCTGGGCGGTAATCTCGAGAAAGGTACGAGACAAGCGCCATTGATGCCCACCCTCGATGTGCTGCGATGCTGACACATGCGCGGATATCAGCTCCCATGTTCAAGCTTATCGGAAACTCGATGATCTTGGGCTCGCTTGAGATTCTTGCAGAGGCCTTCACGCTCTCGGATAAGGCTGGAATTGACTCCGCACAGACCTATGAGCTTGTCAAGGACTTGTTCCCTGCACCTCCGTATGTCTGAAAGTTCACCAATTATTGCGGTTTGTGATTTGACACTGGTTGCAGTTTTGTCAACTATGGCAACAAAATGGTCCAGGATTCCTTCGATGGCAAGAAAGGTTTTGCTCTTGAGGGTGGTCTGAAGGACGCAAACCATATTCGTCATCTTGTCACCGATTTGAACTCGCCAATGCCAGTCGTGGTTAGTTCAGACCAATTTAACTAAGTTCTACCTGCTCATTTACTCATCGGCCGTGACATCAATTTAGGACGCTGCACATGCTCATCTATTGACTGCTCGTGCCATACATGAAGGGCAGAAGCAACGCGGCGAGGCCGCCTTCGAGGTCCTCGACTGGAGTGGTCTGGTGGCTGGAGCAAGAGTGGCTGCAGGGTTGGACGCATTCGACAGCACAGTGGTTCGTTCATCTTGTTCGTGTTACGTACATGCAAGCGATCTAATGACTTCCTAGCCTGCTAAGGTTGTCAAGGAATGAAGAAAGCCGCATGAAGAATTATGTTTTACCCTTATCCTGTCCGACGTCCTCAGATACCATTGGACCAGCAAATGGAATGAAACTATTGTTTGATTATGTAGTTCAAGCCGTCGTTGTTTTTCGCGGAGGTCTGTGAATGCACGCGGCAATTGTAGCCCTACCTTCTCTGAGAAGCTCCAGAACTGAAGAGGATTTGCGTTGAGTTGTATGCTTCGATGGGACCTGGTGCTTCCTTAGACGCGGGAATTACTAGACCTTCCAAAATGGGACGAAGGTGTACGACCATTTTGGTGGCTGCGATATTTCTCTGCAGACCATAACCAATGTTTGCGCGTCCTCTCCATCCATCGTGCTCACAACACGCCCTACGACACGTTCGAACGTATGTTATTTCGGTAGAGCCACCTCGCATTTACCCTACAAAACCTACACCGCGCGTGTACCAGACGCGAAAAGCCTATCTCTACCACCGCTACCTCCGACTTTTGCAGTCAAGCTCGGATGGCCCTTTGCTCCTTCTCTATCATAACGACTTCGCCTTCAGTCGTTTAACTCAGCTTCGCAGCGACATACGACAAGCAGCGGCTCGACATGCCAAACCCACGCTCGCTGGTCCGAATCCTGCTGCCGCGTCACAGGCACCGACGCTAGAGGTCATCCGCACATCCCTCTTTGGTGTGGCTCTGCGAGACTTTGAACCGCTTGACCAAAACTCAATAAAAGAAGTCGCAAAACTGATCAAGGGCCCGCTCGCCATCCTCGCCTTTCCCTCCTTCGACCCACCTCAGATCCAGGCCATCCTGCGGGCGCTAGCGCGCTCGGTGCCGCCTCGCGTCCCAAAGACACCGCAACAGATTGAACAAGAGCGCAAGCAAAGAGAAGCGTCATTCGTGCCCGGACGCCGCCAAAAGCGCCAGCGCTCGACGGCCAATCCGGATCTCAAACTGCTCGGCGCGTTGATCGAGGGGAAGGTGTTCACGGCGCCCGGGGTGCAGGAGGTAGCGAAGCTCTCGACACTGGATACGCTGCGCGCGCAACTGGTGGGCATGCTGAGTGCGCCGGCGATGCAGCTCGCTGCAGTGTTGAACGAGGCGAGCGGGGCGAAGTTGGCGAGGACGCTGGAGGGATTCAAAAAGAGTCTGGAGGAAGAGGACACCGGAGGGAAGGAAGAGCAGTCTGCTGCTCAGTGAACCCGTGTGTTCCCGCCCATTACACATCTAACGCGTTTGCCATCCAATATCAGATGACATTGTCATGGTGCGACCCATACGCATTCCGGAGGAAACTGCCTTGGCGTTCCATCAGGTATTTGGCAGCGCGCGATACAAGGCCCGCATTATTTTTTGCCACCGAATCGCGATATCTCTCACAACGACTAATCTTGCTGATTCTCATGTCGCCTTGTGTTACCCGTTGAGCTGGCACAACTTATCGAATCTGGAGCTGCAGATGATGATACGTTGTATGTGCAACCATCGGCTGCCATCGACGCATGTTCCGTACACTGCCATGATCTTCTCAGACATCTGCCTTCGGAGTTTCATCCAACGTCATGCATGACTCATGTCCATGCACCGCCTCCGACAGCGCTATTTTACCTGCCTGGTGGCCGAGAACATGTGCATGAAGCTAGCGGCTCCGCCGACCACACCGAGTCATCTAACACCAGGATCGTGTCACGTATGCGCGCCGGCATCGCATGTGAGCCAATCATCCTTATATGCAGGAAGGTCTCCATTATGAAACCCTTCATATGGCGACGGTATGAGCGCAATCGAGACGTTACAGGGCAAGGACGAGCAGTGCTTCTATGTAATCTGTTCATGTGAGTCGTGTGCACTTCCTCAAACCACATTCCATTCGGCCTTATAAACTTCGTTCCCCCTTTACCATCCTGGGACAAAATCGATAACATACCAGCGTATTCGGACCACTTGTCATCACGATATCCTGCCTCGTGTTCGATTTTCAGTCGCTCTTCCTAGTTTTAAGTCTTCTCTCGGATACTCCAGCCCCACTAGCTCTAGACGTTTTTCACGTCGTATCCCAGCAGCGATGTCTAACAACGACCGTGCGTGGAGCATATCTATAACAATTGGACAATATAACTCACCGGATCTTCCAGAGTACAGGATGATGCTGAATAACAAGCTCCAGAGCAAAAAGGGTCTTGTTTTGTCATGGACAACCAAATCCGATGGGCCGCCACATAACCCGAAGTGGACTGCTACCGCTTTGAGTGAGTGAAACTGAATTGGACAGCTAGGTTTCAAGGAAACGGAGCTTATAGGCGATGCAGTCGATGGAGTTGAATACGGACAAGGCGTGGGACAAAGCCAGGGTGCTGCGAAAGAGATTGCTGCGAAAGAGGCGCTCGAAAAGCTCAATGCACTCAATGCGAAGTGACGACAAGTGACAAGAAAAGACATAGCATCTCAATGCCGATATGTGCGTATAGGTACCCATTCACGTCCGTCACGGTTGCTCATCCGATCCGAGTTAGATCCTGTCTTTCACACAGCTGCTCGTTCTCCTATCTGCGCAAATGTATCCTTCCAGATTTTCTGCACTGATGGATCTTTTGTTACGCTGTTTTTTGTGTCCAGTTGTTCAATTTCTCCATTACAACACCTACATGGCTTTCATCCTTCACTTCGCACTCTATTAGCATGTCCAAGTTTGTTTGTGTAGCTCTAACCGCACTTCTGTGACTTTGGGCGTCTTTCTTCTCTCACCTTCGTTGTATTTGTTTCAACTAACACGCGAGGTCCTCCCATCTGTCAGCTTCTCTCCCAACTTGGTTTTCTGCCAGTAGCTCATCTGCGATGATCCTACTTCCGCTTCGCATGCTCTGCGTTGTCTTGTTATCCCTTCCATTTACTAACCTTATATCGCATGGTTGTATCAGTTGGACGCCTTTCTTTGTACGGCTGCAGTCCTTTCTTACCGGCGTTTATAAACGTTTCCTTCGTTCAAGACATAAGCTAGCATAAGCTGCTCACTGCGCGCCGTGCCGATTTGCATGACTAAAGCGGACTTGCACACCTCCATCATGGAATCAAGTTCTCCATATGTCGGTCTCTCACGGCAGCAATGATACAACCTTGGTTGCGCAACTTCAAATCGAGCCGGGCATTATGGTTCTCCGGCACTGCATCGTCGCAACGGGTTGCTAGATAACCTACCTTGATTTATCCGTGCTGTTCGCTTTGCACTGCAACGTGCAATGTAACTTTCCGAATTTCCAATGGAGACGGTTTGAATGATAGCATGACTAACTGCAGCTGCGATGGGGGCCTCAAGGCCGCTGTCCTGGTGACTGACAAACGGTAACTTCAGTGGCAGCAGACTGCTCCTATGACCGTGTTATATCCTCGGTCTAAAACCCAAAGCTTCTTTCGCATGCTTTGATCCTCTGCGACCTCATGCCTCAGGGCCGATGCCGTCGTTAATGCTGGCTGAAAGTGTGCGATCTCGCCCGGGGGCCACACATTCTTTCAACACAACTTCCTAAACTGGACCGCAGTTCGTCGCCGTAGGCAGACCATGTGGCTGAAACTAGTACTATCATCTCCTCTTGCCGCTTGACCGATTTGTATTCGACGGACGAACACTGTGGCGAACACTCAGTACTCAGTGCTCATGGTCCAAGATGGACTCCTGGCATAGTCCGTCCCATCGTCGAATCTCACATCATGTGGTCACACAAGATCCTACCAAAACTCCGTGTTCATCCAAGTCGGCTAGAACTCTTCAGCGGGCTCGTAAACCTGGCAACGCGCAGCCGCGACAGGCACCAAGAAATTAATAGAGCGCTCTAGCAATCGGAAACGTGCATTTTCATTTTATTGTGCTCCGGAGGATCGTGGGAGGACATCCGTATCTGTGCTCCATGTCCGTTCTTGCCAAAGAAGCGATGCTCTGTCCGTCTCCTGCTTCCTGGTTTCGATCGGCTTGCAATCTGTACCCCACGCAATTTTGTCTGTAACCACCATGGTGAGCAGCGACCCTATTCAGCAGAAGATGGAGGCCTCGGTGTTCGCCAAGCTAAACTCGTCCGGGCGTCCATTTGAAGAGCATTATGTCGCTCATATCAAGGTCTGGGAGGCTGCGCGCGACGGAAGAGGGAAGAAATCAAGATATATCGTTCTCTCTCGTACGTGTTACAGCCCTCTGACTGAAGTGTGGACAGAAGTAAAAGTGGCTCACAGAGACTAGTGATGGATCCGGGTTTATTCACAAAGCGAAGCTAAACTGCAACGGCGCCTTCTCACTTGGAAAGACGTGGAAGATGCAAGATCTTCGTGAGGTAGAGGTGGTGAACGTGAGTAGCATTCAACGTGTCTTCGCATCTCGCTATTAAGTATGCTTTCTCCGCACAGTCACTCGTATTCGAGATCACTCCCAGCGCCACCACATATCGCTGGCAAGCAGACAACGCCAGAGATCAGACCAAGTTCGTGTCGATGCTGATCAGGCTCTTCCAATACGTGACGGGAGGAGCTGCGCCCTTGCGGCTCATCGGCGTGAGAGTTTCGGACGGTCCTGCGTGTATGTGCTTCTATTTCTGCAGTACGGAGCAGTCGCGTTGACAATCTGGGAAGTGCCAAAGCTGTCTGCATCTAGTCACAAATCTTCACGTCCACAGGGAATATTGATCAATGCAGATGCCATGCCGACAGGGGACGGAACAATTGAGAAGCTCCCTCCAAGCCCTCGGTCGCTTAACTCGAAGCCCTCTGTGGTCATCTGGAAACGGCCCGTAGATCAACCACAAATTGCCCCGGTGCCACCGATACCAGCCCAGCCACGTTGATTACAATCACCCTGTACGTTTTAATACAGCGGAGGAGGCATTCAGTCTTCGAGGCATTTTCATTGGACATTCGCGATCGCTTTCCATACGTGTTACGTACTATAACGTTATCGACGAACATCGGGTGAAGAAATTACAAAGCACGACAGCACAGCCAGTATTGTCGTGGAACGGGTTGAACGGATCCGTAACTGCTGACAACTTGTTGCAGAAAGTCGAGATGCAGAGCTCCGGCATGAACGCTCTGTATCATCGCAGCGTCAGTATCAAGTGCATCAGGTATACACTAAGCAGATACAGGTATCGAGCGAATGGCAGATGTGAAAATTATGTAAATTATCGCCGTTTTGACCCACGGCTATCGTCCATGCTAGGAGAGCTTCGCCTTTTCCTGCTATACAGACTCGTTCAGTTATGAAAATAGAACGTTCACCTGCGAATGATGCATACCTGCTGTTACTCCTCTCCCTCTCATCGTGATCGGGCGTTCCGCCACCACTTTCTTTCATCCCGCCACCGCCTCCATAGTCCAGGCCTTCGACTGCAGGAGCACTGCCATCGATATCCTTGTACTTATTTTTGTTACGCGGACCCGTAGGCACATTTGGTGGGAGCGGCGATGCAGGCCGCACTGGCACTGTGACAATCATACATGAACAAAACTGATCGTAGATAGGGTGAACGACGCACCTCGTCCGCGCGGGGCATACGCTGTGCGTCCGCGTGGACCCATAGGTTGGGAAGGCACGACCCGTCCTCTAAACTGTCCGGGGGCGGCGCCGCCGCGAGTGGGAGTAGGCGCAGCGACAGGCGTGCTGCTGCTGCTACTCTCCATGCCAGGATACATCTGTTGTCCCATATTGCTCTGCTCTTGCTGCTATGAAGGGATGGGACGCCGAAACTTGAGCATGTCGCCCTTCCGAAGCATACGAAATGGCTGCTGAAGCACACACCTGCATCGCGAATTCACCTCCCATGCCCATGCCCATCATTCCCTGGCCTGGTCCCGTAATACCCGGCCCAAATGCTTCGCCCATGCCCATCTGGCCTTCGGATGCGCCCTGTCCCGCGCCCTGCGGACCGCCGCCTATGCCTACGCCTGGCCCAGCTCCTTCCTGCATCATGCCCTGTCCTGGGCCTCCGCCGCCCATACCCTGTCCTCCCGCACTCATCTGCATCCCTGGCCCGGGTCCGCCCATACCCATACCCATCTCACCGTTCATACCCATGCCACCGCCGACACCCATGCCCATGTCCTGCATCATGGGATTCATCATGGAGCCCATGTTCATCATCTGGTTCATCAACGCGCTGCCATTCATGTTCATGCCTGCGCCTGGCGCCATCATGCCACCTCCATTTGGACCGGCGCCGCCACTTGCCATCATAGCGGTCGCGCCGGCTACAACCATTGTGCGGATTTCTGGAGGAAGAGCGGTGAGCTGCTCTTCTGGCATACCCGCGAAGTTCTATAAGTTGAGCACTAGTCAATATTCCGAGGATCTGACTTCCTTGTTGCCTCGCCATCCTGCACGCACCAGGACATTGGCCTTCAGTACGCCAGCAACCTCTCCGAGTTCTCTTCTTCGATAGCAATATGCTTCCCAAGACATCTCGTCGAATCCATAGTTGAACCAGTCGCTCAAGTCAGATCCTGGTCTTCGCCATGGCTTCTCTGCTAGCGCAGCGAGGTCGACTTCAAGAATCGAACGTCCGTCGAGTGTCCCCGGAATCGCGGGATTGATGGTCGGATGTGAGGGTGGGGCGGTGGCGGGCGGGAGAGTAGAAGTGTCCGGACCTGCTTCCGCTCCTTGCTGCTCACCTTCAGCTGCTCTTTGGTTAGTAGTAGTACCGGATGTTGCAGGCAATGCCGAGGGTGGCATCGTTCCTGCAGGCTGGGGTGTTGAAGACAGCTTCGTGACGCCGCCTCGCTCACGAGGTGTGTACTCTGTTGTCAGCGATGGTCGAGGGGCCGCGGGAGCTGTACAATTGATGTGAACTACGTGAAAGGAGACACTCAAGACTTGATAGATACCTCGAGTTGGAGTAGCTGCTCTTGTTGAGCGATCAGCAGGAGCTCTACCCGTTTGATTCCTACGCCCGTCAGAGTCTTAGCGACCAGTGTTGTACACCTCAAGATACCATAAAGGCTCACCGGAAGTCCAGTGATCGCGCCGTTGGCTCCATGATGATCTCGATGTCCTATTAACGTTGTTAGAGCAATACAAGAGGTTGTGTACAGTCGGCGCACATCCTCGCTCTCTTCTTCTTCTTCCTCTTCCTCCTCACCCTCTCCTTCGTCGTTCTGGTCTTCGCGCTGATTCTCTTGCGCTGTGTCGCCATTCACGGTGACAGAAACGGCCGCCTCCAAGTTGGCTACTAGACCTTGCGATGCAGAGCGGGCTTGCTCCAGGGATATTCTGAGAGTGGCGTGAGGTCAATGTCAATGTCTTACTGAACGCGTGTTCAACTCACGGTTGCGGAACTGAGTATCACAGGGTGACATAAAAGAGTTTCACATTTAGGATGGTAACATATAGAAAGTCATATTGTGCCCATGCTTGGAACATAAATCCGCAGCTCTCACCAGAAGTTGGCACAGGCGGTTTTGTGACCTCAGGCACATCCTGCGAGTCTCCGTAAAGGAAACTATCGTCATCATCATCAATCCTACAGCAATTTGAGTTGCGATTGTTGACAAAAATACGCTCCACTCACATGCTCGCAAAAACCAGAGATTAAAGCTTTGGTCAAGTTGGAAGATCGAGTGGGTCGCGGTCCGGCGCTAACACAGCGCTGCTATACCCCGGTCACGTGCGATACAAACAAAATTCTGGCCAACTGATCGCGGTTGTGAATGTGTGGCCACCAGTTAGTTGTTCGGTACAGCCTGCAGGTCGGCTTGCCTTGTTTACCCCTCGCTCACATATTATCCTGGCTCCCCGTTCATACGTGTGGTTGTCTTCCTGGTTTCTCACATCTGCTCTTGGCAACACGAGGACACTTTAAAAGCTTTGCACGATCCTGCTCCTGCAATACTCTGTTTCATTTGCACTAGCCCGTCGACTTAGGACCATGGGTAAATCGCAGAAAAAACGTCAGATGAGACGTCACAACCCCGTACGGGTCCCCGACTCGCATCTACCAAAAGGCCTGGAGTCTGCGTCCGCGTCGTCCTCGAAGAAGGACGCTGTATTGCCGATCATACAGAAGGTGCGGAGTCCCGCTCCATGTCAACTCATATTGAGTTGACTGTCTCTGCTTCTTCGGTTGCCAGATGGAAAGCATCGACGCTGCGGACAGAAAGTGGGCGTGCGTAGCCGTCTCGAATCTAATTCAAAACGACCCCTCTACTCGGCGATTATTGCAAGGCAAGAATATCGTCGGGGCGCTCATCACGCGGCTCAGCGACAGCGAGGAAGAGGTCGTCATAGAGGCAGCAGGAGCACTACGGTTAGCCCGATACTCACTGATAATTTCGAGCTGTGTCGGCCTTGCTCAATCTCAGCCTGCTAGCAATCTCTGTATAGATGGTGGATTCGATATCTGTGCCGAAATGTACAATAAGAATATCCTGGCACCTCTCAAAACGTTCATCCCGAAGGTAATATACGTATCGCGCAACATGAAGAGGGCCAACTAATCCACCTATTCCCCGCTTCTGCTAGATTTCGGCAACGCTCTCGCAATTCTTGGATTCTCCCAAAACTGCTCCTGAAAATGCTCAACGTCTAGTATACGACTTTGCTGATAATGTCATCACCATCCTGTGGTGTCTATCGTGAGTTTGTCCGACGACGATGCTAAGCAACGGGGCTAAGGAAGACTAGAGAGACATCTAATAAAGCTCTTAATGCAATTAATCAAATACCCTTGGTCCCGTTCTTGATGTCATTCCTGGCGTCTCGAGATAAATTGCCTGTTTCAGCCGTGACATCCGCCGGTACGCTCCTTCTCGCTCCCGATATCGTCATCATGCCGATTGCTCACCGCCTTTCTTTCACAGCGCAATGTCTATATGTACTCACGGATGAAAACCAACCGGTTATCAATGAGGTTCGCTCTAACGCAGCCTATACTGCTTGTCTATCGTCGGTGGTTCAATCGGACACGCCCGCTGCACAAGCGAACGGCAAGTCTAAGGCTGAGATAGACGAGCGAACACTCACCTTTCAAGTGCTGTGCTGCGGTGAGTAGGACATTGTTTCCGGTTGAAGTAAGCTCCTTTAACAGGTTGATGCTCCCAGGAATCATGAGAAATATATCTCCGATCCCGCCTTCATCAATTGCATCTCCCGTTGACGTAGATCGTGATATCGTCATGCCGAAGCTCGAACCTGTGCTGTCCCTCGTGACACTGCCGGAAGTTGCTCACCAAGCCCAAGAGCTAATTACAAAAGAAGTACGAGGATGCTGCTCGACCGCTGCATGTTATCCGCTGACGCCTCGAATGGTCTAGGGTTCCATACCAGAACTAGAGAAATTGTCTTTGAAACACACGCCCAAATCTGATCACAAGACGCCCTCCCAACTCGACCTTGAGCGCTTGGAGACAAGACTACGTACAGTACAGCTGGCGCTGGAAATTCTCACCGGGGCCTGTGCAACGTTGCCCGATCCTGAATTTGAATCATGGACACGCGGTGACGGCGCAGACGCCGACGGCGACGAAGATGACGATGGAGGCAGGTCGTCTATTGGGCTTACTAGAGGGCGTCTCCTTATCGACATGTCATACACAGATGATGAGATAGACGCAGAGGCCGATGTCGACATGGAGATGGACAATGAACCGTCTTCGAAGCAGAATCCGTCATCGAAGCAGAGTACACCTTCCACGCCAGCATTCTTCCATACCCTCGTTTCGCCTCTTCTAGCGCTCGTTCAACCCACTCCGCTCTCGTTTCCTCCTCCGTCTGGCCCTTCGCCTCATCCGCCCACAACGTCAGCGCTGAGTTCAATCCACATCAGTGCGCTTGAGTGCCTCAACAACATCTTCCTGTCGCTGCGGTTGGGTCCCGCAGGAAAATCCACCACAACCCATCTGCATGAAGACAGCGGTAGGCAGATATGGTCGGAATTGTGGCGCGCTCTCGAGACCGTTGGTACGGACGTAGAGAGGCCCGGCCAGGAGCGCCGCCGGGATATGTGGGAGATCGGCGTAGGCGTCCTGTGGGGCGTGGCGAGCCTCTGGAAGGGCGTCCTCATCCCTGAGGAAACGCATGTAAAAGTGCTGATGCAACTATGCGACGCGGCCGCGGACCCGAGTGTGAAGCTGAAGTGCATCGGGACCCTTGAGTGTCTGGCACAGCACCCGGAATCCGTGGAGGCAAACCGAGTGAGTAATCTCGTACATGCTCGCGGGCCCGATGACTGATACATTACGCCCTCCGACCAGGTCATCGCGGACCACTTGCTTTCTCTGCTGCCGCCATCAGCCGCTAGTCCGACACCGACCGAACCACTGCTACAGGCCGTTTCGGCGCTGATTGATATCTATTCGGATGAGACGCTCGCGTATGACCTCAACTTCCGGAACGGCAGATACCTTGACAAGCTCGTGGCGAGTGTGGAAGCCGTACGGAAGGCCGTACGCGGCATCGACAGGAAAAGGGAGCGGGAGCTCAAGATACGGGGCGAGGAAGTTCGCGACAACCTCGTTGCGTTCATTCAGTACCGCCGGGAGTTGGGCCTTTGAAAATTTCTCGTGTCGGTTTTTCGTGTTCCAGCTTTGGATTAGCACGGTGGCAGGCATTACATATGCTGGACTATGTTCACAGCGCTAACTGTAGTATTCCTTACCTGGGGCGTCGTCCGAATTACTCAGTCAGGGGGTTCGCGGTGCGAAGCCCGAGCGATCCAAATTGTACTAGCCAGCTCAGGTAACTTCCTTGTCGTCCGCTGAGGAGGTAAGGCCTGCAATAGTCTCTTGTTGTCCGACGCTACGGGTGAATATGGCCAAGAACTGTCATATTGGGTTGGGCAAGGGACTGGCAAGGGACTGATGGAATCCTCCGCATTTCTGATGTGAAGTTTGCGAGCGCGCGACGGTGCGGGGTCGTCAATCTCGATGTCGAGGCAGCTGTACACCAACTTCTGCGTAGTATCTTACGTATTCCGAGAGAAGCCTTCGCGATGCAACTCATATATCAACGACTGATAATACAAAGATAGGGCACCTCATACGTATCTTGCAATCCGAGATTGCGGAATCCTATACCGCAACGCAAATCCCGATACCACCGCGGGAATGGCGCGACTCGCAGCCATGACAGGATAATCAAAATGAAGCCGATCTCAGCCCGACTCTGCTAGTAATGCCATGCGGAAGAAAGCAGACATATCCTGCCGTCTTCTCAGTTGTGATAGCAGTATCAATTCGAGGAACCTTGCGGCGATAGAGGGGTTGACGATCTTACTGGGCCGAACACGGTTGCGCCAGAGGAGGAAGGTCACCAGGTGTAAACGAACAATCACGTCTCGTCAATCTCATCACAAAACCACTCAGTATGTGGCCTAGTCGGACTATGACCGCTTCTACCCATCTTTGGGTGGTTGGATCCAATATAAGGAAAGGCTGCAGGTCGTATTGACTCCCGCCTTCTTAAAATTCACTAATTCCCGAGAACAGACTGTTTTCGTATCGTTCATGCCTGATATTGCGCGTGAAAGTGAGCTTGTATCACTTGAAAACATATGCGAGATGAGACCTTCTCATATGTATGCAGAAGGCGGTCTTCGCAATATGCAATAGGAGGCCAGACGGTTGGTCGGGTGTACCAGAGTCGCACGTCACACTCACGACCCGCCAATCATATGAGATGTATCACGATTTACCTCGTGGTCAGGCGATACCTCCGATATCATCTGGCTCTTCAGCAAGAATGGAGACTCTGTGAGTCATGAATCAGTGATTTAGATTTGACGCCCGGCTAACGAGGGAGGGCATATCTATTCAAGCTGTCAAATATGACTCTGAGGGCCACTACCGCTCATCAATATACTTTGCATAAACGGATCGTCGACACCATTTTAGTTAGCGCAACGCGCTGCGCATGAGGCGGAATGAATGTCTTCTCCAATTGGCAGCAGATGGTACTTCTGAAGACTGGGTACTTGCGACAGAAAAAAGTTCAGCGCTTGGGATATGGACCACCTACTAAGGTCACACCTTGCAACTTTTGCAGACCTCGGATGTGTTGCGACGCGTCGCAACACGGTCACATGACTGACGCGTTGACATTCCCACGGTTGAATGTCGCGCCCGCGCCCTTTCCGTGCTCGTTCTGCTCGCAACGTTCGCTCATCTCCGACACTGACCTGCTCGAACGAGCAGTCGCAAACTCGACAGTGCACCTTTAGACCCTCACTCGCCTGTGCTCACCACCGTGCAACATCTCATGGCCTCAGAACTCAGTTTACGTCACTTTCCAGAAGTCTCAGAGACGTCGATGATACCCGAGATGTCTGAGGCATCATTCCAGATCCCTCATGCTACAGGAGGCTCGTCAGCCGACCTATTGATGGGGGATGCCAGCATGGATCTCCTCCACGGCGCGGACTACACCTTCGCCAGCCCCGTATCGCCGACGAGGCCGCTTAGAGTGCGCAAGAACTCGACAGACATGCCCGAGAGCACACCCAGGCGCAAAGCAGTAAGATCCACTCCACTTCGAACGTACGCTCTACGTCCGAGGCCTGGACGGACACCAAGCGGGGCGACCCCACTTCGAGCAGTCGTAGGAACGGATATGACTCCTGCCGCCGGAACTTCTTCTATCTTCGGAAGCGAGGAAGCATCGTTTCAGATTCCCGTCGCCGCAAGAGAAGGGCAGAGTATGTTGCTCAACACCATTGGAGAATCGTTCCAGATGGCTTCTGTGACGAGAGGAGACGATCCGCAATTGAATGATGATGGGGAGTCATTCCAAATTCCTATCTCGCCGCGAAAAGGATACAAATTACTACTCAACGGCGAAGGAGAATCATTCCGAATCCCCTTCGCTGGAAATGAGAACGACACGCGGCCGCATTACGATGGCGGCGCCATAGATGCCACATTCGCCACCGCGAACATGCCATCACCAGCAAGCACGATATCGCCTCTGCGCCAGCTGACGTCTAAGCCGACTTCTGCGCCGCTTACACCTGCAGAAGCCATTGCAGCTGATGAGGCGGTGCCCCAACAATCTAGCACTGAAGGGGTTACTAGTCTGCGTGATGCGAACAATTTAGGTCAGTCGCTTTCCATTCAACCCCGCCAGATAGCCTTGGACACTGAAACTGCTATTGATTGACATGATGCAGAGATAGAGTGTACAGTGGAGCAGCCCCCTCGTGTTGAGGGCTCCCAGCCAGCTCCCATTCCCATTCCCACAGGTACAGCCGTCAAACCTTCGGCAGCCTCGGCAGAGCTGTCGGATGCGCTGCCGCGTGTTGACAAGGCAAGACGGAAAAAACCAGTTAGTCCTGTTTTCCTGTCCACACTCTCATACTAATGTTGACATCTTGTCTCGGCAGACGGTCATCGGAGGCGGCATCACAAAAGCCGGAAAGCCACGGGCGCAGGTCTTTACGCTTAAACACGTACTATCGACTGCCAAGACCGGGCAAGCGGGGGGAACTGATCAGCGTCTGCAAATAGAGCCATCTTCCGAGGTTCCTGACAGCAGAGCAGGAGAGTCTAAGAAGAATCCCCAGTCGAATGGAAGTATTCCAAGCGGTAGTGCCCCAGTTCATGGCATCACTGCTGGAGGACTAGCAAGCACTCTGATCTCGTTTGGCCAGAAATATATCAAGAACCTTACAAAGTTAGCTGTCTAACGGTGATCCTAGTATCCACTGCGTTATCTGACTCATTCGATGTTCCCACAGGACGGAATTTTCCGACCGAGTCAGGACACACGCTCCTGTCAAGAAAGATGTATCGGCACGAACGACACCCCATGATACGGACGTAACCCAGGGGCAGCCTTCCGGAAGTTCATCTGCGGAGGCGTATCGCGATGCGGATCGCGATGGGCCGCTTACTCTGTCGCAGCTCTCCAGACCGTCAGACGCCCCAGCACCGACAGAGACCCGACAGCTGCGATCTCGCACATCGGGCGTGGCCAGCGCCAGACCGCCGCCGTCGCCTGTATCACCGCCGCTCAAGCGGCCGCGATCGCCATCAACCTCGGCCGCTTCGCGAGGAGAGAATAAGCGGAGCAGGACAAGCTCCAGCGGGGTCGTCGCCGCAGCCTCGCGTCAGGGCACGAGCGACTCTAGTGCGCATGCGTTGCGCCGGTCGAGGGTGCGGACTGCAGAGGCGCCAGCAGCAGTTGTGTCTGGAGGCTCGCATGTGCGAGAGGCGTCCGCGGATCTGCATGCGAAGAGGGTTCTCAATAGGTCCGGAACTTCGAGTTCGGGCTCTCGATCAGCTATTGAGCAGGAGAAAAAGAAGAGCGCGAGCAGGAGACAGCTGACGCGAACGCGTACTGGACTTGCTAATTCGAGAAGTACGGACAGATCAGAGGACTTGCACGCCTCGCAGAAGGAGAATGCTCCGGGTGGGAAGCAGCACCCGGGCCACGGACACGCGCGCAAAGCTAGTCAGGAGCTACATTTCAATAGGCCGGTGAGTCGGTGTTTGCTTCTACGGTTCTTGTCTTTGTTACAAACGCTCACTTCACCTGCTCGCCGTCACTCTATCACATCAACGTCAATTTTGCTGGTCTCTGGCTGGCCAGGCGCTCCCCGCGGCGAAGGCAACGAAACCGATCGAGTTTCATTTCCACTCTGACGCGCGAATAGAAGCGCGTAAGGCCGAGCTCGGGAACTCGAGCGGCATGCAGACACGATCGCGATCACATGCCCGCTTAGCGATTCCTGACTTTAAGGCGATGCACGCTGCGCAAGAGACGGCCTTGGCAGTGCGGCGCGAGCAGATCGTGCCTGTGCTCCCCGTGGGGCTTGAGCTGCACACTGACGCGCGCGCGCGCGAGCGGGAGAGGTTTGACGAGGCACGGCGGGAGCGGGAGCGCGAAGTCGAGCAGCAGATGGAAGAGGCGAGGAGAGTGCGCGAGCTTGAGGAAGCGAGGGAGATCAGGGAGCTTCGGAAGCGCGCGGTGCCCAAGGCAAATGAGATACCGGAATGGTACGCGAATGCTCCGAAGCGAAAAGGTAAGAGCAGGGCATGATGAATTACGATCGAATAGAAGGGGGTGGCTTCAAGGCGGGAAAGGACCGGTGTCGTGATTTCATTTGTACGTGATTGACAACATTGTAATTTCGAAATAATCGCTGTCAAAGACGGAGTGGAGCAATATGAAGACGACGCGAGACTGCACGCCGACTGACCGTTCGCGAGAACTCCGCGATGGTGTGTGCGTAACCCGGTGATTCGCACTGTGCCTGCGTGCCAGTGTGACCATCATCAGCAGGCCCGTCAACGGCACGGCAGGTGGTCTGATGACGGTCGACCGGAAGAGCAGGGGCTTGCAGCGCCTCTGGACGTGTCTCAGAAACTCGAGCATTACAGAGCTGTGTTTCGCCGAGTCGGGCGGAGCTTTTCCGTGCGTACGATTGTCGACCGCGTCTGTGAGAGCATCTGAAGATAGCTCGCCTCGCGGAGGCCGCATGCACGGAGTAGAGACCGCACACCAATACGGCCGAAGCTGTGCCCGATGGCCACTCCAGGGCGTCTTGGAGGAAGGCGCCATGGATATGCGAAGTATCTGTCCACTGCCTGCACTTCCCTTCACCCGGGGCACTAGATACACGCTGCCGCGATATATGGGCGCTGTCGCCGTAAGTGGGAGAAGGTGGCACCCCCGAGCCCTTCTTACGTCCAACCGCAGCGCGCAGCGCGATCAAGATTAGTATCTTGGCGAAGCAGCCAATCGCCCAGCCGATGCGTGCGCTCGCGCGGTTTGCTTTCGATTGCACGTCCGTGCGAGGGCGGTGCGAACATACCATGATGATGATAACAACCACAACCGCTACTATGGTAGAGCGGGGCGCTAACCCAGGGAGGGCAGGAGGATCCCGACGGGCGGAAATGCATCAGGATCACCCGTCATCTGGGTACATAAACATCACAGAATGGGAATCCAGAAACGGTCCCTGGGCTTATGAAGGCACCACAAGGGGGCTCGTGGGGACGTGATCGCAACATGATCCGAGCATATCAGTTCTGCGAGGGAAGATGACAAGTAGACGCGTAAATACACAGAATACAGAAATTTCATCACACCAGCGGACGTAACGGGGCAACACCCCTGCTCTTCCTGGCTGACATGGACACCCCAGGCCGGTTCGCGAGCCTGCGAGACCAGACCGCGCGAGCGCAAGCCGACCAGAACGGACGTGACGGAGCGCTACGAAGGAGCTGTGCGCGAAGGCGAGGAATATACGTAACGATATCCTGATATCTGGAGACGCGTACGACGCAATGGGGGAAAAAGAGACGCAGAGGGTTTTGCAAGGATGATGCACGTGGAAGCGAGTAAGATTTGTGGGTCCAGCGTTGTCCAGCGCTAGCGCGGTCCAGACTCGTCGACGCTCATACATCTCAAGATGAACAGTCCCGTACATAGAACATAGATCAGCGACGCCGCCGACCATGTGTAAACATGAGGCCACAAGCCAGTAGCGACTCGCGATGGAGATGAAGAGAACCAGCGTGGCGGCGGCGGCGTGCGTCGTTCGATCCCGCGGAGGCGTAACTTCTTGTTGCATCTATGCCAGCGATTAGGTCCAGGCCGGACGAGACTCGAGCACTCGCAAGCTCTTGCGAGGAGAAGTAGCGGGGTTGCAGAAGGGCCGCGCCGAATGAGGCCAATGCGCCCCAGCAGTCAAAGTGCGAATGGCAGCGCGATGGGGCCGGGAAGTCGTCAGCGTGTGTGAGATATCGACGGTGCCACGAGGCGTGCACTGGCGCGTTGGCGATTAAGAGACTTGACGAGGGTCGTCTGGGTAGAGACGGGGAGACTCGAGAGTGTACGAGACTGGCCCTGCGTTGCGGCGCGCTGCTGCTGCCGCTGCGTAACGTATAACTCTCGCGCCCGCCGCGGTCCGATGGCACCTGTTTACCATGACTTCATGCGAGCCCGGCGGACGATCAGCGCAAGACAAGCATGTCGTAACGAGACAAAAGCAGAGCGACGAGCCGGCGCCGCGACATCGCCAATATCGATACGACGCCTGTGCGCACGCACGCGCGGAGTCGGTGTATTGTTCACACGTACACTCTGCAACCGGCATCCTCGTCCTTACGGGAACACGCCGTGGATGTGGCAGTGACGGTGGCGTGCATCGTAAAGTCGAAGAGCTCGCAGCGCCACTGTTCGTGTCCTGCGCCATGGCCACCGCGCTGGCGAACGGACGGCGAACATTAATCGACGCTTCGGAACAGCGGCCCAGCAACGCAACTGGGAAACTGGGAAATGAACCCCCCAGCACCCGCACAGCCGGAGCTACGCCCGCTTCACAATGCAGATGCAGCGACACATGCCGCAGCAGGACGTCTTTTTTCGGAGATCAGGGATATCACTGGGTCTGTGCTGGGGTCGTGTGTGCGCACGGCGGCCAGGACCCAGCAACCGACGCTCCCTCCCTCCCTGGCGCGTCGAGGGCACGCTGACGAGCATCCACGCAACCTTGGCGGGTGGCTCAGTGGCACGCCAGGCGTTGACTCAGCCCAAGACGGTGCACTTGCCTTTTCCGGCTAGCGGCATCGTGACCGGATCTGAAGATGTCCCGTCACGCACTCGTAGTGGTGGCCGGCGTGTCACGCAGGCGTTCTGCATCAAGGATGGAGAGACTTATAAGACAGAGTCCAAGCCTCCCCTCCGCTCAGCCCTCGGGATCCTCGCTCCTCATAAATACCCTCGGGGCCCTCACTTCTTCCCTCCACTCCAAGCCACTCTCATCCACGCTCGCCCCGCGCTTCGGCACCACCATCCCCACCGCTGGGCCCCGCACTCCGCTCGCACCCCGCGTTTCAAACACCGAGCAGCCATGCACACGCACACCCACCCCGCGTCCGCACTGTCGCACCACCGCTCCTCGACGGCACATGCGCCAATACTGTGCGCGTCGTCCACGCCCGTGTGCCACCATCACGAGGAGGCGCAGTCGACGCCGCTGAACTACAACCTGCCCCAGTGCTGCCACTGTGGATGGCGCGGCGACCACGCCCCGACCTGTCCGTTCAAGTGACGCGACGCACGCATGCGTGTGCGCGTCCTTGTTTCCTGCGGCGGTTCTCTACCTCTCATGTGAGTCGCTGAGCTTGCGTTCGTGTCTGTCGGTGGCGCTGACAGTGCGCGTTGCCCTCAGCATACCATATTATTGTTGTCAGCTGTCTCGCCACGCAGGCGTGTTGTCCCATCGTACTTTCCATCCTCACTAGCATCTTGTAACACCACCCACACATCGGGCCCGGTCTATTATCCTATTCCACCACGTGTCGCATCGCGCGCTGTATGAGGTATAATCGCAGGACGAAGGGGGGGAGCGAGGTTATACGCGTGGTTGGTTGTACATACCCCGTCATCAGATGTATCTTGCACATCCAATGTCTACATCTCTTCTCATCCTATCGTCTGCGCGTGAGCCGAACATTGCTTTGCAGGTGGTTCTCTTCGCGAGAGGCACACGCAGGAAGCGATGGGGATAGAAAACTCCGTTCGCCGGCGAGGAGAGAAATTCGACGGGTGGGAAAAAGAGGTTGATGTTATCTTCCAGGCAGCAACGTTATCATGACGTCGACCCACGTGTTTCCCCGCATTTTCGTCACGGTGCCACTCGTGTTCTGTTCCGCCTCTCCCGAAAGGATCCATTTGCACGGAAGACCTCTGCGCCAGCGCAACCATCGATAGCAGCTCCACCAGCATGTGATGCCTCCACGTCGCCATAACAATCGAGAGAAAAGTAAAACATATCATCATGGCGGCGGCACACCGGCACACGGAGCGCGGGTGTTGCGGGTGCGAAACATCCACCGTCCATGTCGGACCGCCCGCCGAGCTCTCCGCGCTTTGTCTTCTCTCGCGGAAACGACGCTCGCCTCTGGTGCAAGAACCTTGACCCACCCCTGCTCAGCTGACCTCCGTGTTTTCTTCTCGAGTGTTCACGTGCGGCGCGTCCACGCATGCACGCCGCTGCAGTGGGTTCGCCCTGCGCTCCTGGGCGCCGGGCCAGGATCGATGACGGCGGTCACGATCTGAATATCAATGGCCTGCCTTGTCTCTGCGCCGCTTAACGCCTCTTTTCCTGATTTCTGCGATAACATGAGCGTATTCCTTCTCTGGCGACGGACGCCAGCCAGCATGGACTGCGCGGAAATTAAAAAAAAGTACACGACGCTCTCTCTCGCACTCGCAGGTACCCTCGCAGTCCCGAGGTCGATTCCGATCTGTGCGCGCCGTGCGGTGCAGCAACAATTGCGTGGTTCCTAATTCGCCCGGCGAGACGGGCGATCATCCGGAACCCGGACGTTGTTGTACCCTCACTCCGACGCATACGCGTCATCTCTCTGCTATTTTTGTCGTGCGTATTGCATGAAACGCGGCGGGGATTCGGAATGGAGGAAGCGAGGAAGGACAAAGAAAGGAGCGTGCGTGCGAGTGGGTTGATTGTGATTGTGATGGCTTCCGCTCGCTCCGCTCTTTCGTTGTGACAGCGGCCTGACAGGCACTGCGCCCTGAGCGCGGGCGGTGCGCGAATTGTCGCTCCGCGCGCTCGCTGGAGCTAGCAAGGCACGCGCCACTCGGCCGGTGCTGCAGGCCGCCATTCGGGGCAACTCGATGGCCTCTTCGGGATCCTACGTGGCACACGTACAACGCCTCTGTGCAGGTTGCGCGGTCCACGGACGCTGCGACGTAGCATCGCGGCAGCATCTCGTCAGGACCTAGACGTGTCAACAAGACTTCTTGATGCCTGCGAACAGAAGCGCGAACAGGCCTGCCTTCTGCTCTTTCGTTACGGGAAAAGACGGCTGCAAGGTCATTACGGAAACGTCGGAAGGCGCGCAGTGCAGGCCAGGTCCACCCACGCAAGACGGCTCTCTTGCTCTCGCCTCTCGCTTGTCAGGGCATACTTTGAAGGATGCGAAAGTGCAGCCACGAGGGCATTTGTGGCCGCTCTTGGTACTCCCAGACTCCAGGCAAGCAACGGACACGTCGACGGGCGTCCCGGTCATCAATTGATCGGATTCCAACTCCTCCAACGCTTCTGATGCTATTCCCAGCTTCCTCCTCAACTCAGAGAGACTCTCAGAAGCAAAAACACACCTATCAATCACCCAGGCTACTCTACCCTCAAAATCCTCTCAAGTTCTAGCTGTATCTAGACCCGCGACCCGCGACCTGCGCTGCGCCTCGCCGCACTCCCTGCTTCCGCAGCCCTACTTCTGGCTCGTTCGCAGCGACAGCGACGTGCCGCTGGCGCACTGTATCCTGATCCGTCGCACCGGGGGCATGAGCCCATGATTCCGCTGGGAACATTTTGGACACATCACGATAACAGTCACAATGTAACTCTAATGTTACTGATGTAAACATCACAGAATGATTTGAATTATTTCGAGTGAGCACATTGTGGAATAATAGTGATATTATTCAGAAAGACACCAGGATGAGACAACAATTTTGCTCTGGCCAGCGTTCATATAATATATTGGTATCATTTTGAATGGATCTTAAGAGTACATTACAAATGTGATCAATGTGATGTTACGATGAGTACCAGAATGCTTTCCATCATGTGCCGGCTGGAATCATCTTGAACGCATCAGGGGTGTCCTAATATGGTTAGCACATTACTATATATAGTAATAACAATTATGCGATCACGATGAATCCATTGGGAACATCTTGAGAACATCATGGCCACTCACAGGTATCATTTGAGATTTTCTCCCAAGAAACATTTAGGATGCTATTGCAATAATGCTTAAATGCTGTCATCTGCAGCATTGGGGTCTCATTCTTGCATCTTTATGAATGCTATCAAAATTGTGCCACAATGTTGATGCTTAAAACATTTTAAAACATTCAAAATGATTTCAAAATGTATGTGCTAAAAACATTGCATAATTATTTGAACTATTATTACAATGTGTCCAAAATGTTTCGGGCAGAATCATGGGCCCATGCCCCCGGTGTCGCGAATCCGCGCGGAAGAACGTTGTGCCGCGCGAGAGCTTCGATCGCCTCTGGCACGTCGGCGCAGCGAATGAATTGAAGAACCCCGGCGCGCATGCGCACCGTACGTGCTCGCGATGCGTCGTGCGTTGCTTCGCTTTGGTAGCTGTCGTTGTCCCGTCGTGCCGGCGCGGCTTCGCCTTTTCTGCTGCTAATGCCATACGCGTTCGGCGACACTCACGGCGATGCTCGCGGTTCGTGGACCTGCCAGTGCACCCACCCGCCCAGCCGCCCGGGACCAAGGACTGCTCAGTTTCAATGCACCCAAGCATGCTCTGTACCTACACTGAATACTCCAAGCAGGATCTACGCTCTGGATCACCCCATCCCTCGTGCACCCGGTCTCTCAAACAACCGACATGCCAGGCGCCTGCGAACGCGTCCTTCCCAGGCCATTCAACACGCTCTCAGCACGGCCAGGCACAGAACGGAACGGAATTGTATGCCAGTTCGATGTGCTTTCCGCTGACGTGGCTGGCGGCTGGTCACGCTAGCGATGATCAATCATCACGCACTCTCTCAGCTCTGGCACACACGGACACTGGTGGGCTTCTCCCGGCGCGCACGGCCGTATCGCCGTATCGCCCGCGGTAACGGTCTCCTCTCCTCTCGCCCACGCCCCCTCAACTCGATATTCAATAGCCAATTCACTTTGCGTTTTGCCATTTCGCCGCCCAATGATCATTGAAGCTTTGAAGCTCCGTGCTGTGTCCGGCGTGTGGCGCTTGTCCGCGCGCTTCGCCGTGCCACCCGATCCTTGGCCCGCAATTGAGTTGATGCTGATCATGATCAAAGCATCATACTTCTGCCTCGACCCTGCGGTTGGGTGGGTCCAATGCGCCTGCGCCGTCCGGATTGGTTTACGAGCATCTGGAAGGCGGGGCGTATAGGCGTATGACTTTTGTGCCTGGTGGCCTGGGCTGGTGAGCGAAGGGAATGCACCGCGCTCGCTTTGTGAAATGATTTGATTGAGCTACTGGAGTATGTGTGCTGCAAGATCCGAGAGATTCGTTACGGTTCTATCGGGAGCATCTGCGTAGCTTGGGCGGGGTGGTCGCCGCGTACACCTGGCATTGTCCACTTACCTTGCTTCTACACCACCACCACTACTACCACCTTCCCCGAAACCAAGCAGATTCCAAGAGGGGGCGAACTTTCGCTGTAAGAGAAGATCAAGCCGCGCTCCAGCGCGCGGACCCGGATCTTGTGCTTAACGGGATCTGCCAACGACGGCGCTTACGTCCCTCGGAGGCTGTTCAGCGTCTGTCAATCCAGTCCCAGTGCACGAACTAGTTGCTTGTGATCTGTAACGTTTCGGGTCATGCGTCCAATGTGGTCGCTTGCATTGCGTTGCGTTCGGTTTCTCGTGCTGTGAGTGAAGCCTTGCTTCGTGGATCAAGGACAGGCTTGTGATGATGCGATCGATGTTGCTCTACTGGTGTCGGCGCTGAGACCTAGGGGGCTCGTGCTCACGGTACCATTGCCAGCCATTACAGCGCTTCATCGCCAATGCGGACCGCTTAGTGGCCTCGCATTTTATCGCGGATACCTTGGGCCCCCACTTTTGCATATCCACTGCTTCAACGTGCGTTGGTCAGCCTGCGCCCTGCGGAGCTAGATGTGGACTAAATTTTCGTGCTGAACTCTGCGCTTTTGGCTTTTGGCTCCGTCTGCTCCGTGTCGGCGATTCGTTCAGCATCTTGGCTCATGCTGGCTCGGAGAACGTTGGCAATACCCATGGATGATCGTGGCGCTTTGCTCGTCTGGCTGGTCGTTGAGCTGACAGGATGCCTGCCCGAAAAGCTCCCTACACAGATTGAGCAAATTCGTTCTTTGTCTCGACGAACGGTCAGGTCTTGCAGCTTGTAGGCTCGCGCCACCGGGAATTACCGTAAGCCTTGGGGTAGTGATGTGCTTGCGCGCTCCTTCTGTTCTTTTACCGTGGCAGATATGGAAGTTCTGAAGTGCACCGCCAACACTCTTCTGTCATTGCTGCTTCGGCTCACGGTTCTTAGCGCGAGGGAACAAGCCACCTGCAGTTCACCCTGATATATGCTTTACTCAATTTTTGTCGACAATATTGTGCGATGGACGTTGACACCTCTCAAGCAACTGTCTGATCAAGAGAACGAGCTGATGCCTCTTGATTTCATTTACGCGTTCCTTTTGGGACCTGACTGCGATGTCAAGACGATTCCTCTCCGAGCCATGCATGCTGTCAAATTCGCGCGTGGTACGGTCAGGTGAATGAGGTCTGTGCAGAACATTCTCGGTGTTGACATTAATCCTCACCTGCCGCGCTGCTGCGTCATTCCCTCGGGAGGTCGGGCGTTTGGCCGAATATGTTGTTCACATGAGCCGAAAGGTTATGTGGTACAAGCTGCGAAGGCTACCATGGAACAAAAGTTGCCGAAGGCCTTGTGTATGAAGCGAGCCGCTTCGAGAAGGAGTATATTTATTTCACGCAATCAGAGCTGATTCTGCGTTCGAGAAGGCTCAATGCGCTCCGTCACGAGTGTTCATTCCTAGGTACACTCGTGCCTGCCCGTCCAAGTCTGCCTTCAAAAAATCTGGAAATGTGAAAGCCGTCATTGCGCCTGCATCGGCTGTTCTACCCGACAAGTGAGAATGACAGGTGAATTCTCCTCCTGTGCAGTGATCGCGTTCAATCACCGATTTGCCCGGAGGCGTTGTGGAGTAAGTTTACAACGCGACGCGGGAGGGTCTGACGGCGTGCTCATCGTCACAGGGCAAGGCAGGCCACATGGACATCGGGGATGGTCGCGTATAGTTCGCCTAGTAGCTCGCTTCGTGGCGCAGGTCAGCTTCCGCGGTGTGCGTTCGACGCTAGACGCAAGCAGCACAGCACCTTCCTTAGCGAGCCGTGACGTGCACTGCCGACGGGTGGTGGATTGGACGGACGTGCGATTAGAAGTATGCACATGTTCAGAGATACTCGATGCCAGGACGGCTCGTGCTCGACGCCAGGCGGTGTCGTTCCTGGGCCTGAGAGGCCCGTGGCGTCAGAACTCAGCGGGAAGCAAAGACCGGCTGAACGCCATTGGTGCGAGTGCTGCTGGCAAAGGCGAGTAGCGTGAACGAATGTGGGAGATGTGCTGAGCCCATTGGACGATAGGGCGTGTGGCCTGACGAATCGCAGGCGTCGACGCTGGGAAGCGACGCCACCGTGCGCCTGATAGAACTTTGTCAGGCTGAATGGTCCACAGGAGAACGTTATAGGTCACACGCAGCGAACGCCTCGCGGTTGTTCTATCTTCATCCAACTGCAGCTGAGGCTCAGAATACAATGCATGAGTGGACTGACGTCACGCGTTTCCGGTCGTGGCACGCACGATCCCCCGGCGGCGGCGTCGTCTCACTTGCAATGTCCGCCTGCATGCAGCTGTATTCGTCTGCGACGATCCCCCCATCAGTTCTCTGCCAACGACACATGCGAGAAGCCCTGCGCGCGCCCCTCTCCGAATACAAAGCTATCGCGCAGATTGCTACTAGCCTTTCCCGCGCACGGACCCGCGCACGCATGCGTGCGCGCTGCTAGACTGCAAGCTATGAGCTTGAACGCTCTTCGGGATCGGCGCGGACTTCTAGGCTGCAATTCACGCACCAAATTGGGAGGATGCGCCCCTCCCGAAGCCACGGAGTGGGGCGCATGGCGTCACGTAGAGCACCGCTCGCCATGCCATGACACGGACGAGCACTGAATGGTCCCACGCACGGGCCAGCAAACCGCTGCTCATCTTCTGAAGAGTCCGCGACGATCCTCGCTCGGCGAGAGCCCTGCTTCCAAATATCGTCCATTTCGTTTGTGTTCGGTGCTTAACACCGCCTTGCTATTGAACCCTGTTGTTGCGAACGCGTCCACCCGGAAGCATTCCCCGGACGGGGCCAGTACCGTTTCTATTGACCCCACCTCTGCATGCATACCGCGTTACGCCATGCACCATTCGTCTTTGGGTTACACTCTGGTGGGTGCCTGACGCACCGCTTTGCATGGCATGAGTCAGCTCGGGGCGGGGCTGCTGCACCACACCATGTACATGTCAGCTGAACCTGGCGGCACATCCGTGAGCCGCTCGCGCCGTCCGCCGGATGCGCGCCATATGTAGGGCACTGCTGGGCACGAGTCTGCCCCAGACACGAGTCAGCGCATGCATCATCAGGACAGAGAATCCTAGGACGTGGCACTTCCCGGCCTATGGTATTTGTAGAAGCTACATGCGCATGCGGCCATGTAAGCGAAGCGTAGCGATCTTCGAAGGGCTGTTATGACCGCAGCGGCGTGACCGGGACGCGCCCGTATTACTTACAAACGTCGCCGGCCACAGAACGCAGTGTGGAGTGGCCAGCGGCGTGCGCTATGGGCGCCTGTGCCCTCCTATCGTCGTCTCGGTCTGCATGGTGCTTCGCGGGCGTTTGCAGCGATGCTATGCCGGGTGCATTTGCCTGTCAAATTCGAGCGCGATAGCTGGACGCCTACACACACGAGGGCCAGGTTATTTGATTGAATTGCTGGTTTTGAGATCCGAAATGAGTCGTTAGCGTCGACGGTTGACTCGCTGCTAAGCTCCGGTCATCTTGTGCACATAGTGCCCAGGCGTGCAAGGTACAGCCCGCCACGCGCAATTTGATTCGTCTGGCCTCACAAACCCCACCCGCAAAAGGGGCCGTCTGGGGTTGGGGTTATTGTGGGGGTTCCCCGCGCGGTGGGCGTCCGCCTTGGCGATCGAGGCTTGCTCTGTGCAGCTGTGTAACGTCCAAACCATAAAAAATTCAGATCATGTTCCTCGAACTAGTGACAGCTCAGACAGGAGCCTCGCCTTCTATCCCTCCGTCGCGCCCGTGCACATTCGATATTCGCCTCCATTTCATTCCGAGGGACGAATCGCATTCAAAGCGCCACGCAGAGGACCCTCAGCAGGCCGCGCCCCTATCGTCCCTTTCGCCCATGCAGCCGCCGGGATATACAAATGTCCTCGATCGCGTGCGTGAGCGCCTTCCAATCCCGTCCCGAGTTTCTCGGTGTATGACGATTGGAAGCTGTGTTTTCTGGACTCCGGCCGAGTGGGGAATAGTAAATGCCTAGTTGAGAATCGAGGAGCGTCTTGGGCCAGGCCAATTTGATCAAGGGTCAGGTTTCGAAGCTGCGTGTAGCGGGACGTTAACCATGTCCCGTATCCCTATCAGTTTCGGCGGCGAACTTGGCGGTGGCGTCAGGGCGGGCTAGACGGCTGTGACGCGTTACTTTCTGTTTGCGAATAGATCAACGTCGGAGATAGAGCAGAATGCGTCGCTGATGCATAATTTATTGTAATTGACACTGTGACAGAGATCTGGGGTGTCGCTGCAGATGGTCCTCCGAGCGTGGTGTCGTCTTCGCGAGATGGTTCCGATCACGTTTTCTTCCGCGGTATTCGTCCTGGATGCTGGGGGTAACGTCAATTGGAGAACGTTAAGTGCCGGCATGGCCAACTTGGTGAAACGTGCAGAGGTACTAGTTGCAGGGTTGGCAAGATCCTGAGAAGCGGGGCTTCGTCGACGCCACGCATACGTAAGGGCATCTCTAAAGTGAGTACTCACCGTAGATCAAGACCCTCGGAGGGCCGGCACGTCCCAAATTAGGACCCTACAGATGCGAGTATGGCATGTCATCAAGACGCTCCTTGGACGTTAGGCTAGGCCGACTCCATGAATCATACAGGACATGACAGAAAATCGCGAGCTATAAGCTTCCTGCCAGCATCTGTTATGATCATGTAAATGGAATATGACTGTAAGAAAGCAACGACCAAGTTAAGGGGCTCGTTCTGAATGGGACAGTTACGAAGATACGCCATTTCCAAGACGGTCGGCGGCAACGTACCTAAGCATAACCAAAGTCTCTGCACAATGCAGACCCCCGAATAAAGATTCTGAAAGAACACTCCACAAAGAAATATTGTCACCTGTCGAATAGTCGCGGCGCGATTTATAGGATGTACCGAAGCGGTGCAGCACTGAAGAGCAGCGAAGAAGACAGCACATGCGAAATAAAACAATTAAAAAAAAAGCAGGCATGCTACATAGATCGATGGTCGTACAAAATGAATACGAAGCGTGGAAAGCGCATCGACGCGGGAAGCGAAGCTCATTCGAACTTCACCGTCCCGTCGATCATATATAAAATGCCGTTTTGCGCCTGTAGTAGTCAAAAGGGATGTAGTTAGCTGTGCGTATCTGCCAGAGCATGCGATGTTCAGAAAACAAGAACACGCACCTCCCTCATCCCAATCAACCGGATGTCGCCGTTCAGGCGCACCCGGGTCCATTCCGGGGCATCTTGATTGCCCTTGTCCGGATCGGCCGCAGAGAATGAGACGTTCGTCCCGGGCAGCATAGTGTCATATGTGTGTGGCGGGGTAAGTAAAATGGGCGATTCCTGGCAAAAGTATAAACACCGGTAGTAAATGAGACGGAGATCGCTACTTATGACGTACGGGAATGATGTGGGCCGACACCCAACGCTCGACGTTCCGCTTCGACAAAGCATCGAACTCTGCCTCGGGCAGGATCACACCTTCCTTCACCGGGGCGGGACCTTGGTGTCTATTAAGTCAGAGCAAACCCGGTTCTAAATACTGTAACATCGGTAAGTATTCAGCCACTCACGGCTTCCTTGCGAGCGCCATCACTGCCTTGTTTGTCGGCACGAGCAACGTCAGCCTCGCGCTCTCATCCGCAAACAATGCGCTCAGCTCCGTCTCGCGCGCATATGAGTAAAAGATCGATGCAGCCGGCTCGATGGTGAGCAGGTCCGCGAGTGAGGGCTGCGCGTGAGTTTGTGGGGTGTAGGTGTCCGCGCCTGATTGTGTGTCGGGGAATGTCATTTGAACTTGATCGTCAAGTGAAGCGCGAGTAAGAAGAGGAAAGAAAAGCGCAGGAAGAATGGAAAGAGAGAGTCGCATCCTGGCGAATCGCACGATATAGAGATCGATGTCTGTTGAATGGTGGAAGGTGGCGGAGCGCCTGGGCGGGAGAACGCTGTGGGCTCCGAATCAGTAGGTTCCCACGCCTCCCCGCCACATCCTGAGGCCACAAGGGCGTGAGGTTGAGCTTGGTCAATGATTTTCCATCTGCAAGAAATCCCGCGAGGCTGCTTGGTCGACTACATGAATCTACCCCGTTTAAAATGTTCCATTGATTTACTTCGACTAAGGAACAACTTCATCTGCACGATGAGCTGAACCAGCAGTTTCAAAAGCCTGTTGGTGCTATAGTGAAGTTGGACTACCACGACAGGAAGCGGGTTAATTGGTGTGCACTGGATTTTTGCATGAAATTCGGAACAATATTTACTAACAAATGCCTATCTCATCTGTTACTGTCGCGCGACATACGACAAAGTCGCGCCTTTCAGGTGATTTCAACTCGGTAATGGTCCACGTCGCTAGGCATAATCCCATGTTCTTGAAAGACAGAGCAACTCAGTTGTGTTCCCGGAAGTTGGCACGAACTGTACGTCCACGATGAGATCTACGCCTAATCTCCAGTATTCAACTCAGGATCTCTTGTTCTCTATGCAACAGATGTTTCCTAAGCGACGCTCTCGACTGAACCATTCAGTCATGTGAAGTGGCAGATGGCATCGAAACCATACCCATATCCACTTCGAATTTGTAGAGACATAGGAACATCCGGACAGCGAACATTCGATTCGCACATCGCGAGTGCAAACGGCTTTAGCTCCATGAAGCTTAACATTGATATCTGACGTTGTACCGGTTCGCAGGTCTTCGGTGTGATGTAGAGGTCAGGCCAGCCGTTAACAGGACTTCTAGGCCTCAGGCTCGTGTATGCGAATTTCTAATTGTCATGGATGCGTCAGTATCTAAAATGCACAGAGAAACCATTAATACTTCTCCGCTCCTCGGAGAGACTTGTTTAGGGCAGATGTCTGCCGCTGAGGCATGCACCTAGACTGCAGAGTCATAAGTGTGTCGCTGGAGTCTACTTAGTAGACTGACAGCTTGTACAAAATCGGCTTCAGCGTTATACGGAAGCATGCTCTTCAGAACGTCAGTCCGAACAATGATTTCCAATTGAAGGCAGCTGAAGCTGGGAAGGCTAAAAATTTCAGAGATCCACGGTAGATATTCTCGCTGAAGATACTGACGCATCCATGACTGCATTTTATGATGACTCTAGCCTTCATCAAAAGTCGCTCGCAGCAACGACAGGTCCGATACGAAATACGCTTGCGTTTCTCGAATTTCGAGACGTCCATGTCCCTGGCCGAGGTCAGGCGATGAACGCACACCGTGAGTACATGTATGCCATGAATGACTCCCACAGTCGCGCTGATGATGCATGCGCCAAAGTGTAGGTACTCGCTTGCTTGAAGAAGCTGCATACGATAAGCATCGGTGAAGAAGTCCGAGCTTCCACGCGTTCGTCTGACCAATTCATGCATACGACAGCTATCGGAAGAGAATCCGCCTGTCATCATCGACTCACGATTCCTTCCCTGTCACCAGCAGATGGCATAATACAAATGATTGCTCTAAGTTAGCAGAAACCGCAGCTCAGCAAGTCTGAACCGCCCCACCTAGGCCAGCAAGTACCGCTCGGATAGCGACGATCCTTGTTCAGTTGACCATGTCGCGTTTTCGCCATCTTGTTCCGTGCCTGACGATCAGGAGGGCAGGGACGCCTGAGGAGCGCTTACCGCCGTTATGGTCGGAGACTACGCGTCGCGTATGGTCATCATCATCGGCCACCGTTGTGGGATCTCGCTCATCCTTCGTTCCTCCCCCCGCCCGTTCCGTCCATCTGTTGCCTGCGGCGATTGTGCGGCCCGATGCAGTCATGCAGCTACTTGATGTAGGTATGCCTCAAGCTTCGAGTACGTCTTCAACTGGATCTTAGGTTTGTTACCTGCAGGCAAACTCATGGCCGGGGTTAGGATCCACTACATCGGCGCCTGGTGGGGAATTGTACGTCCTATCATGCTCTTCTATCATAGTACAGACTGCTGATCCTATTCCAGTGACCTGGGGACACATGCGCGTGTCTGTGGAGGCCTTGCCTCAAGGGCTTACTGTGGAAAAATGCGCTCGGCGTGGTCTTCGTTTTCTATTCAAAGAAGTCATTGTTAGCGAGACGTGAGCGCTGATGATGGCCCTGCATTCGCTCCTCGCTTGGTATGCCCGGGGCCGAGGAACGACTAAAGTATCTTCGCTGCATTGCTTTCAATTGCAGGATCAGCGCGTGTCGGATCGGGCGATGTAAGCTTGTTGCCTAACGCTCCGGTCATAGCGGGTCGTCGCAAACGCTGACAGCAACATGACATGCGATCGACGCTATCTCCTGCCGTAAGGCGCGATGCTGTCTTCGGAACGCCTTCTCCCGCTCCAAGGCAAAGCGTGTTTGTGGCCTTTGATAACTGGGAGGGTGCGTTCTCCCGTTGTCATCTTGGCATCAGTCGAAATCCACTGATGCCGTGAAGTGCAAACTGTGTTGGCGGCGAGGAACCTTTCATGCAAGAGGTTATGTGTTACAAGCATCACGCCATGGGGTATCTTACTGTATCATCCAATCGGGAAGGCCGATCTGTCCGGACAGAGACAGCCGATAGCTTTGGCGTTACGGTCTGTCCGGACAATACCAAGTACAAATGCTTTCCTCACGCTTTGTCGACGTGTCTTCCCGGAGTCATAATTGCTCGCCGCGACCAGAATTATCCAGATGACAAACTAATATTGGAAGCATTAATCCATCTATCAATCAGGCTGCCGCTTGGGGTTTCGGTTATGATGCTCTAATATGGTGGTTCTAGAATATGCTCTCATCTTGGAAGCCAGTGATTGAGTTTCAATGAAAGGCTCATGCAAATGCCAAGATCTATGTGATCAGAGGAATTTGCATTACTTTTTGAGAAAGATGAGCGAATGTTCTTGAAATTAGAGAACATAAACCTCATTTCTCTCGAACATCTCGATGAACTGCTGCCAAATTCTCCGGAAACTTCAAGTTACCGTTCCAGTGCTTATCGTTCACCAAGGTATGAGCTCCACTTCACTGGCTCGCGTCTATCTCTTCTCTAACGATGATAGGATACATGGCGGTCGTTCATATTGGCGCAATGCATTCCGTAGTCATGTGGACTCTATACGTTCAATGAGGGCAGCCAACTCTACATTTATCAGATAAAACATTGATCTTCTCCTGACCGTTCAAGCGATCGCGGAGATCATTACGCTCTTCATGAAAACGGGCTGCCATGCAGTGGGTTAGTCTCCTGACACTTGATCTCATCTTTCGGTGCTTCATGAAGGAACTTCTCATGTAGCCGACATAAATATGACAAGATAAACGCCCCGTATTCGCGGTCGGTCCGATTATCGGCTGTCATGGGAGCATCTGTTACCCATGCAAGGGCCCGCAAACCATTCTTGCAGATCTAGAGAAACCCCTACTACTCATCTGTAAAGAGTCCATCCAACGAACGACGAACAGTATGGATGCTTGGCCTGCTCCAGGTTTATTCGTAGAGCTTAGCATAATCTTCACAGATGACACCACCGCGGACGCTCATTGAGTTCTTACAGAGGGAAAAAAATAGAGCGGACAGCGTCTATACGATATACGAGAGGACCTCAAGGCTATCTTTGCGGGCAACTCACGGTGAGAACGAGTCTCAAGCCTGTCTTTCTGATATGGGACGGTTTGTTCTTATGCTTGTGAACGATGCAATATCACCTTGAATACTACACCTGCCATTCTTGTCTGTCGATCGAGGACGAGAAACGCGCCTAAATCTTTCGGCCTTGATGCGCCGCGAGAGTGTAACTGCCGCCACCGCACCTGATGCGACGAATGGCCATGTACCGGCCAAGGGTTTACCCAGAGAGATGAATTCTAGCCAAAAGTCGGATGTATCTTATTATTGGGGAGCCCCGAAGGTCGTGCGATGTTGTGAGACTTCTCGTGTTCCGCGTTCCCACCTCGCAGTGTGGCGGCTATCCAGGCATCGCGACCACGACTGTTCTTCTCACCCTCGCACGCTGACCATTACCTGCTGCTCGCTGCTGGCATCGGAGACCATGGACAGCACCATGTTGTGCGCTCTGATAGGCGCGATTTGCACATATGTTTTTGTCTCGTGGTGGAAGGATCCCGTATGTATTCATGAATTTGGCACAAGACGCTCATGAAACGTGTGTCTCACAGCTCCGTGCCATACCGACGATAGGCCCCTCGCTGCCGATATTGTCGTACTTGGGCGCAATCAAGTTCACGCTCGATGCTCAGAACGTCATGCAGGAGGGTTACGAGAAGGTATGCTACCTCCGATTCTGCCAATCAAGAATATTCTGGAATTGTCGATCAGTACAAAGTGTTCAAGGTAGCGATGATAGACCGCTGGGCCGTGGTGGTCAGCGGCGCGAAAATGAACGAGGAGCTGCGCAAGATTCCGGACGAGCAGATGAGTTTCATGGATGCAGCAGACGATGTGAGTTTTCATGAAAGGGCCGTAGTCATGCACTCACCACGAGGTTATAGTTGATACAAACAAAGTACACCATTGCACCGGACGTACTTGTCCACCCGATCCATATTACGGCTATTAAAGAGCGGCTCACGCGGAACTTGGCACCATTGTTCCCCGGAATTGTGGAGGAAGTGGAAGTCGCCCTGAACGATAAGGTTTCTGTGAGGGGCGATGGTAGGTTGATGTTGATTAAGTCATTGCATTGATTCGAAAGAGCTCATTCGCTTGTAGAATGGGTTTCCGTCCCCGCCTATTCAACCGTAGCGCACATCGTATCGCGCGCGAGCAGCCGTGTATTCGTCGGGCTTCCTCTGTGTACGCCACTTGCCGCCGCTTGTCCGGCATTCATCAAATGCCTGATATCTTACCACTTTTAAAGGTCGCAATGACACATACCTGGGCATTGCATGCAACTATTCAAATGATGTTTTGAAAGGATGCATGGTGCTCACGTTCTTCCCCCACTTCATGAAGCCGTAAGTGCCCCTTATACCAAGACGATCAGACCTTCACAATACTGATTACCACCGCTGGCTGGGACAGTCTTGTCGGCCGCATGTTACCATGGTCTCGACGAGCATTCCACAAGACAAAGCCGTTCTTGGACCCGATCCTTGACGAACGTCTGAAGCAGCTCGATAAATACGGTGATGACTGGCCTGAAAAGCCGGTGCGTTAATGCGATTCATTGCACTACGTTCAGATCATAACATCTCACCACCACAGAACGACCTGCTCCAGTGGACAATCGAGGAGGCTAAGCGCTCCGGACTCGGACAGCCGAGAAATTTGTTCGTACAAGCCATGCTAGCGGCCAACTTCACCGCCATCCACACATCGACTATCGTACGTCTGCAGATCTGAGCTCCGAGTCGAGAACAGCATATTGACTCTTTTACCTTTCGGAAGACCTTCACGCATGCATTGTATCATCTTGCAGCAAACCCTGAGTACATCCAGCCTCTGCGCGAAGAGCTCGAAAGCGTGATTAGAGAAGACGGATGGACGAAGATCTCCATGGGCAGAATGTGGAAGCTGGACAGCTTCCTTAAGGAGTCGCAGCGCGTCAACGGAGTCAGTACCAGTAAGTGAGATGTTCATCAGTATGTTTGGTCACAGCGACGCTGAACATACCACTTCCAGTTTCGGTCATGCGTAAGGCCTTGCAGGACGTGACGTTCTCCGATGGTACCTTCATCCCGGCTGGGACCTTCGTTACCGCTGCGGCGACGTCGACGCACTATGATGAGGAGAATTACGATGAACCGAACGTCTTCAAGCCATTCCGCTTCTCGGACATGAGGCTGACGGATAGCGAGAAGAACAAGCACCACTATGTCAGCACATCCTCGGACTACATTGGGTTCGGGCACGGCAAGCATGCATGGTGAATAGCCATCCTCTACATACTCGTTATTACCAGGTATGCTCACGAAGGCATACACGACCGACAGCCCTGGACGCTTCTTTGCAGCCAATGAGCTCAAAATCATGCTTGCGTCCATCGTCCTGAATTACGACGTGAAGTTTGAGAATGAGGGAAAGCGTCCGAACAACTTCATGCTTGCGACGACTGTCCTGCCTGATCCCAATGCGAAGGTTATGTTCAGGAAGCGCAAAGTCGCGAGCGCGTGAGCGCGCGAAGAATTTGCTGTTACTAGACACTGGACATGTTGGCTGCTGTTGTACAATGTAGGAAGTCGAATCTCTGTTTTTGGAACATCGTCAAAAATGCTTCACGTTTGCCGAGCACCTTTTACTGTATACAATTGATCATTTCATTGCGATTTCTGGGTGCAGTCGGCAATCAATTTGTCAACGTTGCGACAGCAGCACCCATTCCAGGAAGAACCGCAGCAATATTGATACAGGCGCAAACGTAAGATGGACCCTCATCAATTGACCGAGTTGAGAAAACGATGAGCCTGACGGGAAGATATCACTGCTTCCGTCCTCGTCAAGTACATAAACACCACGAAAATCTGTGATGATAGTACTCAAACAACGGAATAGTTTTCGACATGCACCGTCGCATCCTCCGAGAACACGACCTCCTCACCGCCTTCCGCTCGTGTGACGCCCGCGACGCGCACGCCTGCGATGCTGCCCTCGCTCACGAATGCGACACGTACAGGGAAGAACGCGCCCGGATCGTCGCCGTTGATCGTGAACTCGAGCGAGCCTGAGCGCTCCTCCGCGTTCACGAGCGGGATCGACCAATCGAGCGAGTGGCTCGACGGGTTGAGTGCCCAGTCACCTGTGTGCGAGGATACGGTAGGGTATGAGCCGTCTCTGCGCAAGCGTCAGCGGCGAGGAAGCAGGAACAGGTGGGCGAACACGCACGGTAACGGAATGGAGATGACCACGTCGTGCAGTGCAAGGCCTTCGTTCTCGAGCTCATACTCGATATTTACCTCGCACGTCCCATCATTCGAAGGCGTCGGCCAGCAGTTGACTTGCGCACACGTTTATTATCAGCGCGCCTCCTCCTACACAGAACTTCAGATACTCACTGGACAGCGGGACATATGTCTCGTCCTTCCCCTTATACCGCCACTTGAGCACCGAGAGGGGCTGGCCGACGGGGAAACTTCGCGCGGGATCCTTGAGTGCGACGACACGCTCGCGATTCGCGACAAACTTGGCGACGTTCGGATGTTGCTTGAACTGTAGTTCGGGGCCAAAGTTTGTGGACGGAGGAGCGAGCGCGAGCCGCACGCGTGCGAGGGCGGGATCGCTGATATGCAAGTTCATGTCGCCCTTTAGCTCGAGGTCGTTCAGCCCGCCGTCGCGCGACATCTCGGCGTTGATTGTCTCCCGCACGACGACGTGAACGCTACGGGATGCTCAATACTGGAGGCGTCATATTAAGGCATGGAGGTCCGCACCTTTCTGGTGTGACGACAGGCAGACTACCTCGTTCATCCTTCGGCGGCGCCTGAAGCTCTGGCGTGCTTGCAACGTTCGGCGTGCTGGGCGTTGACATATCCTCTGAGAGTAAAGCTTCTGTCCCGAGAGCGTCGAGTAGCTCCGCCTGTCGCGTCTTCTTGCCCCCGAGCTTCATGCCGCTGCCCTTGAACGCAGGCGCGCGGAGGGACGATGGCGCTGGAGAGGACGTGCGGGCACTTGTAACGGGCGCCGTGTCGTAGCGTTGTGGTACCGGTGCGTAGCCCGTGATGCCTCCACCGAGGTAGCTCCCCGCTCCAGGACCAGCGGACGCAGCGCGTCGTTGTTGTTCCCGGCGCTGCATCTCGAGCTGCTTCGCGCGCCGCTTGAGCTCCTCCTTCGCCTCTGCTTCTTTGTTCTGTGTCCATGGTACGTGTGTGTAGGCGAGACGGACGAACAAGGCTGGTGCGACTCACCCGCGCGATGATATCCTGGATTCTCTCCTCGTGACTCTCCATCTCGAGAATGTTGCGCACCTGGACGAGGTTGACCTGCTCGCGGTAGCCGAGGCTGACGATCTCGTCGAACGCCCCGAGGAGCTCGAACGCGTTCTTGAGGATCTCGCGCTGCTCGGCGCTGCGGCACATGTCCGAGACGACGCGAGCGAATAGGTGAAGCGTGTCGATGTCCTGGAGGATATTGGACGCCTTGTTGGTGATGAGGAGGATGTAGAGGTCCTCGAGCGGCTGGTAGACATAGCGAGCGTCCTCGGTCTCGACAGATGTGTGTTGGGTGCCGGTAGGGATGAGCTTGGGGAAGGAGGCGAGGAGCGAGTCAATGCGCTCTCGCGTCATGTCGCGGAATTGCCGCGAAATGACGGCTGCAGCATCAGTTAGCTAGAGGATGGAAATGGTGCGCGTACACGTACGCTTCCCTCCTTTCGTGCATATCGAAGCAGCAAGAACAACCTGTATTCCGCTTGTGAGACTTCAACCTGCACGGATCTGGGTGAGACGCACCATTGCTTACTCTCTTCCCTGTGAGCACGAACAGTTGTTCAAGACCCCCCTGAAGCGTTCTGCAAGTCGCTCGGCTTGTTAAAATCCAGAGACGTGGCCGCACGGAACGACACGTCTGTATGAGAAGAGGCGCCCATTGTCTGTGCTCCTAGACGCCGGCGACCTCCATCGTTTGTGCGATTGCCACGACACTCTTCGTAATGACCACTGACTGTATCACTGTCTACTCCTGACTGGCTCGCTTAGCCTTGTTTGCTGACATCGTCGGGGCCAGGCGTCCGATGTCACTGTTGGCGCTCCATCCATCGCCTAGAACCTCTTGCAGCGCTGTGGGTCCCAAGACCCGCTCAGCGGATACCGCCAACCGATGGGTTACAAAGGGCCGACGAATCACTTGCTACAGACTATTCGTTGATTTGTGCACCCGCACCGCTCTCGAGCAATAGCTATGAACGCTATGCTGTGGTCATACCCCTCCTCCGAGTGAGTCGCTGGCCGCAGATATATAAGCGGGACGACGTGCACTGAGCTCATATCCATGTCTCGAATTCTAGGTTACATATATCAGCGCAACAGGCGTTTCGTGTTTTCGTACCGTTGGACGAGGACCGCATACCGCTAACATGGAGGCTGATACCTCATTCCCTGGTGTACTTCGTACCCTTCCTCTGGATGGCTTATCTCGTTCGTAGAGCGCATACCTACACCATCCGCCTGTTCCTCCTGCCAATCGTCATCTCAACAACTATCTATTGCACTTACCGATACAAGGTGCCTGATCCATATTACACCACCGGCGACTGGGGTCGGAGTGAGTGCTGTGATGGGTTGCCCTGTATGCTGTATTTTCCCTGCTGACTCCAGGTGATTTATAGCATATATGGCCTTGGTCATCATAGCGAAGGCCCTAGACTTCGGCTTCGTGAAAGATGGCAGGTTTAAGGTCGGAGAGGAGAGGCTGCCAGAGGTGTTTGAGTCATCCAAGCCGCCTTCGAGTACGCCTACGAGCGAGGATGGAAGCTATTCTCTAATACCGCAAGGAATCCGAGATGCCTTCGAGGTAGCCTTCACAATGCGCGGAATCGGCTGGGACTTCGGAGTAGGTCTTTACGTCCCCCCAGATCCCCGCCCACAGGAGCGCGGCCCCTTCCTCAAAGCCACCGCGAGCAGCCTCCTCTGGCACTATCTCATCGTCGACATCTGCAACTCGCTCCTCAAGCTCACCCCGGGCGTCGGCTCTCCGTCGGGCGGGTCGATGTTCTACACCTCCCTCCCAATCCCCCTCCGCTACGTCGTCTCCACTGGCATCCACATTGTCTGCGGGACGCTGCTCATGTGCGGCATGGACGCCGTGAACGAGCTGCTTACGCTCATCTTCGTCGCGCTGTTCAGCCAGTCTCCCGCCGCGTGGCCGCCGATTTCGCACGCCCCCTGGTGCTCGACGTCCCTGCATGAGCTGTGGGGGCACCGCTGGCACCAGGCGCTCAGGTATGTGTTCTTCGTGTTTGGCGGGTACGCCGGGCGGTGGCTTGCCGGCGGCGTGGGCATGGTGTTCGGCACGTTCCTCGCGTCCGGTTTGTACCATGAGATTGGGATGCGCATGGTCGATGGGCGTGTCACTTTTTGGTTCCTCCTCCAAGCAGTGGGGACGTTGATCGAGACGATGTATACAAGACGTACGGGCAAGCGGGTCGATGGCGTGGTCGGCTGGCTGTGGATGGCGTTCTTCATTTTTGGCTTGGGCCAGATATGCAGTATGTGTTTTGGCTGATCATCAGAGTGTTCGTTTACTGAGGATGGTGTCATCCAGCTAATTCATGGTGCATGCGAGGACTCATGGGGGGCTTTATCGTACCACAACACCTCAGCATCACCAGGCAGGTGGTGTTCCCACTGCTGAAGCCTATATTGGCATAGACATGGATCGTATTTTCACTAAATATCTATCTCTGCATCATACTAGCCAGTTATTGCACCCGATACCAAGGTGACCCCAGCTTGAACTAATATTGTTTCTATCGTTATGTAGCGCTACTCAACGGTACTATCTAGACAATATTTCTCATGTTATGCTGCATATACTAGCGTCGTAATGATCGTAATGACGTCTCTTTAAGAATCAAACCTATGATCATTGTGCTTGACAGTATGCCTGATGCGACATTGCAAGAAGCCACTTATGGCAATGCAGAGAGGGTGTAGCTCTGAATGGCAGGGAACAGCATGCGCCTCACGAGACTGAGCTGCGGCGGCACAATGATCGCTCCAGCCAACCCGCTTCTCGCCCACGCATCCACTACCAGCATCATATCAGAAAAGCCTCCCGACGAAAAAAAAAGAACTCGAGACGCACCGCACATCTGTCCGACACCTATTACCCAAAATGCCGTCCATAACCAACCCACAAAACCGCCCATCTTCCGCCCGGTCCATCTCTCCCAGACCTCCTCAAGCAAAATACCGACCCCATTCAATACGAAGAACAGCGTGACGCGGGGCTCCGCGATCCCCAGGCTGAGCTCGTGGTACACCCCGCTCGCGAGGAACGTGCCCAGCACGGCGCCCGGCCGGCCGAAGAGCCAGCCCCCAGGGTACCCACCGATGATGAGAAAGGTGTGACGCAGCAGCTGGTGCCAGCGTCTTCCCCAGAGGTCCCGGAGCGACGTCGCCCACCACGGGCTGTCATACAGCGGCGGCCACGCCGCAGGCTCAGACTCGAATAGTCCAACAGCGAACAACGAGATGAGGTCGTTCCCGCTCTCCAAGCTGCAGATGATCAGCGTCCCAGCGAGGAGCTGGATCGCGGTGGAGACAGCGTAGCGCTGCGCGGGCGGCAGATGCTGGAGGAAGATCGTACCGCCTTCGGGGGTTCCAACGCCGGGGACGAGCTTGAGAAGTGCGTCGCACAGGTCGAAGATGAGGAAATGCTTCAGGAAGGAGAGCGCTGTTTGGATGAGGAACGCGCCGCGTGCGGACGAACGGGTGCTCGGCGGCACGTACACGCCGCGTCCGAAGTCCCATCCGATTCCGCGCACGGACAGGAAGAGCTCGAGCGCGTCGCACAGCCATGTTGGGAGGAGCTGACGATTTGTGTAGGCCTGCTTATCTGCCCTTAGAGGAGGTTCGTGAACCCTCCGTAGCTGCTTCTCCTCGACCTTGAGCCATCTCTGCTTAGGCGCGAATGCGAAGTAGAGCGACTTCGCGATGATGTAGTACGCTATGAGGGCTGCATTTTCTTTCACTATGGATGCACGTTTATTAAGAACGAGATGAACACGCACTGCGGAAGAACTCCAGGGCGAGGAAGCGTGAGTCCTCGATCTTGAATCTGTAGGTGCAAATGACGGTGCACATGAGCGAGAGCGGTAGAATGAGCAGGCAGATCATGCGGGTATCGTGTCTGCGTGCATAAAAGGCGAGAGCAAGCGAAGGGACAAAGAAAAATAAGGCAATGGGCGCGGTTTTCCAAGTTAGCACATCGCGATGCTCGTATGGTGTTACAAGTTCTCTGTAGGTACGGTACACTCCCCTGAGTAATCTACATCGACAATTTTTAGTGGTCAATGCATCTCATGGTACAGTGAAGCCATTGCGACGTACACATCATACAAGGTCGAAAGCCCCGACAGAGTGAGCATTATCTGTGGACTACAGTGGTCACTGCAAATTTGTGAGCAACACTGAGCAGAGAAAGAGTTTAACCACCTTGCGTGACGAGTGCCGGAAGTAGAGCACTGCCGCGCCAGCACGGCTTCAGCGGCACACAATGAACGAATAAATGAGGAGTCTTTCCAAGTCGAGTTGATGCATTGCTGATGGCTGTTGGAGACGCGACCCAATGTGGCGCGCTCATTCCCCTGAAAACGCGGTCAGCTGACTGGGGGCCGGTCTACTAGCTTCAAGGTTGTTGGCTGCCTGCTGAACAAATCTACAAGCTTGAGGCAGTTAGCATTTCCTGCACAAAGCGTCTCGGTACTATCAGGCTGGCTGGCGGGGCAGAAGTTAGCCGCGCCGCGTCTCCCGATACACGCTCGTCTCTCAAACTTTCATGAACATGAAGACCTCTAAGAACGACCGAACTCAAGTCTGCCAGCTCGAGCTCAACTGAGTATTCAAGACTTGCGGACAAAATAGCCGGTCTCTGCTCGAAAATATAGCAGAGCATATTGACCGCGCGCGGTGCTTCGACTCTTCGTCAGATCACTGCTCGCTTCGTCTTCTCCTAATGCATCTTCATCCTCGACCTTGGTGTCGCGTGATGCAGCGAGCTACCTCGCAGAACTCACCTCTCTTCCTCTCGCTGAATTGCAAGCTCAGCCGACCGAAATTATCATCATCATCGGCACAGCTCACGAACGCCCTTACCACGCTCTGCTACACGTCATATCCGACCTTTCTATCGATTCATGCAACGATCTCCACGCTAACGTCCTCCCTGTCATCGCTATCCTCGTCCTTGGATGCTCTCATCTCGTCTCTTCCAGCCCTCGAAAACTCTGCGCGTTCTTTCGCCGAAGACACGCGCGAAATCCAAAAGGAGCGACGCAAGGCCGCATTCGTCCTCGAGCACCATGACAAGCTCTACGACGTGCTGTCCCTTCCCCTCCTGCTCGATTCCTGTGTTCGGAACCACAGCTATACCGATGTCCTCCTCGCAAACCACTCCAATTCCCTCTCCCAGCGCTTTCCCTCCAACCCGCTCGTGCAGTCCGTCAAGGCCGAATGCGACGCGCGTGTGCAGGCGATGCTCGGCCAGCTTCTGCGCATGCTCATCGAGCAGGCCAAGCTCCCCGGGCTCTTCCGCGCGGCTGGCTTCCTCCGCAAGATGGACGTGCTCACAGAGCCTGAGCTCGCGCTCGCGTTCCTCACTGGACGCGGCACGTACCTTGAAAGCCTCTTCAAGACTGTTGAGATCGAGAAGAAGGCGATTTAAGGTGACAGGGAGCGCGAGATGGAGGTATATCGGAGGTACCTAAGAAGTACGTGGACCTGTGGCGAGAGGGCGTGTACGATGTCATAACACAGTACACAACCATCTTCCTGGAACGAGCGCCTCAATGCCGCCAGACGTCCAGCCACAATTGCGCATGCTCTTGACGACGTTTCCGACGCTTCGGCTGCAGAACTTGCTGTCTCTGCTCAGAGAGACGCTTCCGCATCTCTCTGATCCGTCACTGCTCGCGCCGAAAGGAATTTGAGGAGGCCACCAAAGGCTGGTCTGAGAGGTTGAAGTCCTGCACAGAGAGCGGTACGAATGGTCTAAAGCCAACTTAACACCGTATGCTGCCAGGCCTTCTCAGTTTCTCGCACCCCTGACCTCAGTTGCCTCTCCCCCGCTTCCCACGAAGGCGCAATTAAATTCGATCACGTCTGGCCCACCAAATGTTCCTCCGCCCATACTTGTCTCATATCCTCCTTTATCATCCTACACAAATGCATTCCTTACAGCGCTCAACGGTCTCCGTATGCTCGCTCCAGTAGAACTGCTTGACAACCTTTTTGGACGCTAGAGCGCTCCCTCACGGACGGGCTCACAAAGTTGCTTGCGTTTGCACGAGAGAAGCTGTTGGCGGCAGAACAACATCCAAAGGACGGTGAGGAAGAGGAACAGAAGGATTTGGAAGTGGTGAGGGCAGCGGGAACGGTCTATGGGGAGGTGTTCGTGCCGTTCTTGAGGCGGGCTCTGGTGGAGGGTGTGTATGGTGTTGTGATGAAAGACAAAGAGATTCCGATGGGAAAGGAGCTGCGGGATACCTTGGAAGAATTGAAAGAGTGGGTTGGTGAGAAGGAGAAGGAAGGTGTGGAAGGGACAGATGGAGTGAATGGCAATGACGACGGCATATCATAAAGCTCGTCTGTCTTTACTGGCGCGTGCTCGATGTCATTCAACTCCAAATTGTGAGTCTCGGCTGCATATATGCGCCGTTTACTCATGCTAAAAGAAAATTCAGTGTAGTTTGCGAAGCGATCGCTGCCTAGCAAGGCTCCGCCTTTGAACCTCAATGCATTATCTGAGGCGCTATTACTGAAATTCGCTGCCCTTTTGATGGCCTAGCTAAGCTCAATGCCGATCTCGCTCAGGAAGGAGCCTTGCAGGGTCGTACTCGCTGGAGCTGTGATGGTTCAATGATCGTATGGCTGAATCGGCAGCTCTGCAGTTGTCGATAGGCGTACGATTCTGCGTTGTGCTCGCAATTCCCATTTGCGGTGCCCTTGCAGATCGTCCGAGTCGCTGTTTCAGGGTCAGGAGGGCGTATGGCGGGTATGCCAGGCTAGTCGACGTCAGGAGCGACTGCAGAGACGTTGGCGTCTATCAGATGCAAGACATGCGTTTATGTGGTTCGGAAGTAATGCGGTGCATCATCGAAGGCAGAATATAGCTGAAGGCGTAATAGGACGACCTGGACTAGTTTACCGTCGACGGCGGTGCAGTCACGTCAGATTGTACCCGTCTGTCCAGCTGTAGCGAGCAAAGGTCAAAGTGAAGGGGTCAATTCTAGGACAACTTTACACCGCCCTTGGCTTCAAATCTTCAAGCGTCAAAGCTTCATGAATCATGTTAGTCACAGGCCTTTATACAGCCTCCAGCCTGATCAAGTTTGCGGAAGCAAAAACGAGCGACAACTCCCGACGGCCAGGTTTACGACTCCGCGAAGTGTCGAGAGCTATGAAATCTAAACACCACAGCGAACATTACACAGTTCATTCAACCAATCACCACGATTTCGTACAACACGCGCACACGATCTTTGCTATCCCTAGTGTAGACGTCAAGAAGTCGATACTCAAGATCTGAAGTACGACTAAACAAACAACGATCCTGTAAAGTACAGTTGTAGAGGACCCACGCGGAGGCGCTGAATACAAGTAAGAATGCCACGGTCTTCTCGAAGCCGTATTCGACGACAACTGATACAAGCATTTGAAGGGCAAGGACACACACTGACACGATCCATCGAGGAATTCGGACACATATTCGCCCACCGCTTGCTGCTGCAATGTAGTGCCTGTCATTTTGTTAGCCTACCTGCGCATGCAGAGAGAAAAATGGCTACCATAGTTCGTGGCGCCAGTAGACAAGTTGCTCGAGTGCACGAGCGGCTCTCGCTCTCGCTGGAATGGAGATTCAGCATAATCAGTCACAGGCGAACTCGCGCTCGGCGTTGTGTAGGCTTGAGAATGCGGCATCAGCATGATTCCTGCATCAGACATATTCAACTAAAGATCACTCACCAGGCAACGGCGTAGTCGGAGGCGAAGGGAACCATTGCACTCCATCCTGCGGGGAATCTGTTGGCTGTATGACTACTGAGACTCCAGCATGCTGCGTCGCAACAGAGATGCTCGAGGATACAGCTGAGTCAGTCACATGAGCGACCAATTACACTGTACGCCGATATCGCTCCCTCGATGTTCCATGATATTCGTCAGCGGGAGCTGGCGGTCATGAAAACATACGATGGTTCTCAAAGCAGGACCATCATGCCTCGCCATCTTCGACTCAACCTCGCGCAATGCCCTGTCCACTGGCTCATTATCGCTGTTCGACCCATCATCATGTCCACTGGCAGGTTCCAGTCCGCAGCAAATAAGGGACCGATAGCATCGCATCGCGGGAGCACTGAAAGGGCCTGCGCCGTCTTGGTGAACTCTAACCTTCGCGACGACCTGTGAGGAGTCGTGATTGATATATTTCATTGACACGTAGACGATGGCATCCCTGTGGTGTGTCTCACCAGTGATCCGCTGCACGGCATCGTTACGATAAGAGAATGATCATTCGGACAGCGGCTGCCGTCAATACACAGCCCGTCCCTATTGTTCCTACAAAGTTCGATACATGTCCCCCTGTCAATTCAATGTCATCAGTGCCGTTGCATATAATGTTCAAAGCCGGAGATTAAAGATATACCCTTCTGGCCATCCGCGGAGAGTTAGTCATACCGGGGGCAGCCACCTTGTCCTCAAGATTCCTGATGGCGACATTGATAGGAAGTCCTCGACCGCGATCGTACGACTGTCGGCGGCTTCATGACCGCCGTTGGTGCGCTCTGTGAGCACGAGCCGCCGACCACTGGAATTGCGCGCGGGGACATCAAAGGCGTCCCTTCCAGCGATGTATTCTAGCACAAGCTCGCGGCTGACTGGGGATGGATTCGCGACATCCACAAGAGCTTTCAATTGTGCGATATCCGTGATTGTGTGACTACACCCGCGATTCGCAGGGCTTCCGGTGGGCGTGCGTTGCTGTAGTGTCACCACATCTGCCGTATTATGCAATGTGTAGGCAGATCGTGAGAGTCGCGGCTCTTAGTGTACGGGAGACGTATTGCGCAGGCTGATTGCGAAGAGCGCACTTTGAGTCAGAGTTATTTGGCGGCGTTCAGTAATAGAAGGCGTTCAAGGATGCTCCAAGTACTTCGAGGCATATGACAACATCGCGTGGGTCCTCGAAATTTCCACCGCCGTCACCAGGATCTTCCACGCAGCGTTGTTACCACAAGGAAAAACAACTGACTATTGTAGAGGAAGTTGGCCGTTGCCGATCACTCGGTTGACTGGCGCCTCTCGGGTCCCACTGAGCCGGCGAAAGATTTGCGACTCGCAACTCGCGACTTGAGACGTGCCAGGAGGTGTGGGAAATAAATTCTGATCCCCCTGGGCAACCGTACTCCAGTTGACAGAATCAGACGTATCATATCTGATATGGCTGTTCTGTTTGACAGATGATCTTTTCAGCAATCTCCAATATCTATGCTACTTCCGGAAGCACCCATCTGAACCTTACTCTCTGCATTCAGACGGGCAGTGGTCAGAGCCCGCAATGGGGTTCTCCTGCTTGGATGCTCGAGTGCCCCGCGGATGTTGAAAGATCGGAGCGGCGTGTTGCGCGGCTCCAGGACGAAGCCATCCTCTAGGTTCATAGCGGAAGGCCTGCAAGTTCGAGAGTGACGGCGCCCTTCATTACAAGTACAGGCGAAGAGCGATCGAGTGATAAAACAGGTCTGATATATGCAAGTTGAGCATGAGTTGCCTGCTCACCGAAAATCTATGTTATACGGGAAGTGCTCACGGTCATCAAGAGCATAAATTTCTTTAGCATCGCAATCTTGGATGCCACGGCGAGCTCCTGCATTGCTATCGCACTGCTCTCACGGCGACTTCTTCCTTAGCACCTATCTGCTAGAAGCGAGGCATTCCCAATGTACTCACGCGCGCATGATGAGCCAGACATATCGTATCTAATACCCCCGTTCTGTTTGACAGATGGTTTTTCCTGAAATCTCCAATACCTGTGCTGTGCGTAAGTCCCCATCTGAACCTTATCCTCTGTGTTCATGTCCGGTCAAAATCAGGCATTGTATAAAGATGAGTCGCGCACCGATGGGCATCCTTAAAGTCCCTCCGAGAACTGTTCGATTTGGCATTGACTGTTGTCACCGAAGTTGACACCTCTTCAATGTCGAACGTATCAGCTGCAAGCATATTGGCTCAGGAAGAAGCGGACTTCTTACAGGCAATGTGAGGACAACGACACTTTCCGAGGCTTTCAACCGACGAGTTTGAAATTAACGTTATAGATACGCCGATGCGTACTGCAGTATCGCAGTCACTGGTACGTCCCCGGTTCGGACCATCCTAAGCGATCGGACTTGACTTACAGACTGGACATGTTCAGCCCTCATCTTCTTTGAGTACATTGTGACTTTCTCTGAAGAGGTTCGCGTCATCTGGGGAGCCAGGTTCACCACTGTCAGCGTCATCTTTGCCTTCAACCGTTATCTGCTCATGATACAAGGCATAAGTTTCGCACTGGATCTCGTCTGGTGGCATACTCCACTGGTAAGTCATGTCGTGTCGTGCTGCAAGTGAATCGAGCACTCACGATCTACATGCACACAGAGGTGAGTGGCGACGACCGCACCGTATGTTCAGCGCAGTTTATAGGTTGTCGCAGCTGTGAAGTTGAGAACATATTTCAGGCAGTGACAGTTATGGTTCTTGAGGCTCTGACAGCAGGTCAGTGATTGTTTGACCTTAAATTTAATGAAGACATTGATTAATAAAATTGTTAGGCTTTTCCGCGTTCCGCACGTATGCTATAAGTGGACATCAGATCGTCCCTGCATTGCTAGTATTGCTACTGGGGCTAGCGCCAGTCGGTGTCAACGTCGTGAGTATATATGTTCTCAGCCATCACATGTCTATTGAGCACCTCTGGGCAGTTTGCAGATGCAAGAACTTCATACGCGTTCGTCACTTACGTAGGCAGCTATCCAGTCTGCGACTTTAACGCCGGCGAGTCCATCGCGATACAGAAGAAGTAAGTGACTGGTCCACCTCTCCGACGTCGGCACTTCTAGGACTAACCTTCCTTCGCATAGATGTGAGTTTGAAGACCGATGAGTTGTTGCTCTGACACGCACGATTCCCGCAGTCATCCTCGTCGCGCGCATCTGCCCGGTTGTATCCGATTTGATCGTGCTGCTTGTCACTTGGTATAAAACATCTGGACTCGCCATTCAAGCGCGCAGATTACGGTTGAGAGCAAAGATCGCGACATTGCTGATGAGAGACGGTGAGTATGTGTGGCCCTTTGAGTGCACGTGATGCCTTACAAGCAGCCAATTCAAAGGCACGCTCTACTTCATGTACGTCTGGCTCTGTCACAGTACCTTGTCATGACTTTGTTCTTCCACCGTTCATCAGGGCCCTTTTGCTTCTCAACATCCTCGATATCGTGATCAAAGCGCGCTATGAGGATTCGCAGGGAAGTCTACCCATACAACTGCATGGCCACTACAAATTAACGTGCAAGCAGGATACCGCAGCCTTCATCACAATTTTCCTGCCAGCGTAAGCGACCAATCATACCCAATTCGGCTCAACCCATGCTCATCTAGTCAATCAGAATCTCATCAATCCTGGTATCACGCTTCATCCTCAACCTACGCCAGGTGTCCGTCGGCAGCGTGGGATTGAATACAATTTCTCACAGCTCCCAGAACACGCCGGACATTCCCTCTCGCCTGGTTGGCAACTTTGGCGCCGAGGTCCAACACACGTCTCTTGTTTTTGAGGACTTCGAGGATAACGCTGAGGACGAGCAGAATATCAGTGGGAACTCTGAGGCCTACGAGTTGGCGCAGGTGCAGTAGCCATCATGCGATCGTTTTCGATAGTGCTGGCTCTGACTGTAACCCGCATTTGCACGTTGACATAATTTCCCAGTCGCGATATCCGAGCAAAATATTGTGCTCATTTTTTTTGCTAAGCTGGCATGAAGCATATGCTCAATATAGCACAGACAGCAAGGGAGAGATTCGCCAGGCCAAAAGCTGCATCCAGCCACCGCATGCTGAATGTTGTCCTAGACATAGACAAGAGTCAATGAATTGGTAGCAAAAGTGACTCAGTTGCACGCTCCAAACCAATTTTACAGCATGGCAGCTATCATTCAGACCATTGCAGGTAAAGCATCTCGCGAACAAGTGCAGACGTCGGTGGTCGTTGCGGAGTTTGGGAAATTCAGGCACAACTCGGCAGCCGCCACGAGCATGAACCTCTGAGCTATTGCCAAAAGTCTGCGATTGCCAAAGCGAGTTATGTCGAGTACACGTTCCTATAGAGCCCTTCAATCTGCTTCCTTCTTCTCATAATGCGCGAGCAACGAGGGAGCACTCATCTTTGCAACTAAATAGTCAGTCTCACAATCTACACTCGCATATATTTAGGCACTCGCCTTCGGGCTAAAGGCAATCCCTTTGGACTCACACAAAACGCTGTGAGACAAAACGCTGTGGGACAAAACACTGTGAGACTAGCAAAGTATACGCCCACTATAATGTCAAGCACGGTGAGCGCCACATCACTTCTTGGGTCGCCCGTCATGATGCCGGGGTTCATCGTGTGTGCCGTGTGCGGCGCACCCTCTCGGGAGTGATTATTTGCTCCACGTCCCATGGTCCGCCGAGATGAGCTGGATATACTAGCCCGCCTCTTCACAGGCCTTGTACGCCGTCGCGACGGCCTTGTCCGTTGCGGAGAGGCCCTCTACAGCTGCTCGTACACGCCCATGTGGGGGCCAACCATATCCGGCGGTGCAAAGTTGTTGACTTTCCCGGCCAGCCCACTGCGCGGCCAGGAATTTGGGAGTCGCCCGCTCTCTAGAAGATGGCTCCACGGAGCCAAACCGATGGCCCGTCCCATTGTAGCCGCACCCTACTATATACGTGCGCGCTACTACTTTCCCACGCCGGTGGCGCAGGTCGCACCGGGGCCTCTCGCATTCGCGCTCCGCGCCCAAATGCCAACAAAAGTTACACATCACGAACTCCTTGTCACCCTTGCGTATGACCTCCGAGTCCGCAACCTTTAAATTTGCGATGGCTTGGACGCTGGCGCTCATCTTTCCGGGGTCATTGTCGTACGTCGCGACCTCAGGCGAGGGGATCATACGTCGCTCCTCCTAATTAGTTGCTCAACACGACGTGTGTCATATCTCATAACCGCCGTTGAAGAACTAAACGTAACGTGTGCGAATTCATCAGTTTTTAGACACGATCGGAGATGTGCTCGCACGATAACACACAATGTGTCATCAAGAGCACTGCAAAGTTCGACAGCACCGTGATTTTGGACGCCACGGGGAGCTGCTGGATTGGTAGTACCGCCCAGCCGCTTCTCATGACTTCTTCTTTAGCTTCTCTCTGCGACTAGAAACGAGGGTTTCTCAAATCACGCGCCCATGATGAACCAGACGTATCATATCTGATACGGCTGTTCTGTTTGATAGATACCGATGGTCTTTTTCAGCAATCTCCAGTACCCAGTGTGCTATCCGTAAGCCCTCCATCTGAACTTAACCCTCTGACGGTTCGTGTCTGGTCAATCAGGCATCATATAGCGATGAGTCGCACGCCGATGGGCATCCTTAAAGTCCCTCCCAAAACTGTTCTCTTTCGCATTGACCGCTGTCACCGATATTGATACCCTCACAATGTCGAACGCATCAGCTGCAAGCGTATTGGCTCAGGAAGAAGTGGACTTCTTCCAGGAAGCGTGAGGACGAGGATACTTTCCGAGGCGTTCAACTGACGAGTTTGCAATCACTGTCACAGAAACATCTATAACTACTGCTATCTTGCAACTGCTGGTACGCTCTCGGGTTGGACCACTATAAGCGATCGAACTCGACTAACAGACTGGACGCATTCAGCCCTCATCTTCTTTGAACACATTGTGACTTTTTCTGAAGAGGTTCATGTCATCTGGGGAGCCAGGTTGACCACTGTCACGGTCATCTTTGCCCTCAACCGTTATCTGATCATCGTACAAGGCATTAGTTGGGCAATGAGTCCCGTCTTGTGGCATACTCTACTGGTAAGTCACGTCGTGCCGTGCTGCGAGTGAAACGAGCACTCACGATCTATGTGTGCACAGAGGTGAGCGGCGACGACTGCACTGTATGTTTAGTGCAGTTAATAGGTTGTCGCAGCTGTGAGGTTATGTTCGTATGGCAAGACGCGACGATTAATGTTGTTGAGGCTGTGACAGCAAGTCAGAGATTGTCTGACCTCAAATTCAGAAAGAGACTGATCGATAAATCAATAGGCTTTTCCGCGTTCCGTGCATATGCTATTAGTGGACGCCAGATCGGCCCTGCATTGCTAGTCTTGCTACTGGGGCTAGCGCCAGTCGGCGTCAACGTCGTGAGTATATATGTTCTCCGCCATCATATGTCTGTTGAGCACCTCTGGGCAGTTTACAGATGCAAGAACATCATATGCATTCGTCACTTACGTAGGCAGCTATCCAATTTGTAACAATAATACGCGCGAGTCCATCGCGATGCAGAAGAAGTAAGCGCCACGTCCATCTCTCTGACGTCGGCACTCCTAGGACTGACCCTCCTTTGTTTAGACGTGAGTTCGAAGAAAATCGACAAGTTGTTGCTCTGACACGCACGATCACTGCAGTCGTCCTTGTCGCGCGCATCGGCCCCGCTGTATCCGACCTGGTCGTGGTTCTTATCACTTGGTTCAAAACAGCAGGGCTTGCCATGGAAGTGCGCAAGTTACGGTTCAAAGGATCGATCACGACAGTGCTGATGAGAGACGGTGAGTATGTGTGGTTCTTTGAGTGCACACGATGCCTTACAAGCAGCCCGTTCAAGGCACGCTCTACTTCATGTACGTCGGGCTCTGTCGCAGTACCTTGTCATGACTCTGTTCTTCCACCGTTCATCAGGGCCCTTTTGCTTCTCAATATCCTCGAGATCGTGATCAAAGTCCACTATGAGAATTCACAGGCAAGTCTACCCGTACAAGTGCATGGCCATTAAGGTAACGTGCAAGCAGAATGCCGCATCATGGGTCTCCGTTTTCCTGCCACCGTAAGCGACCGAACACACCCAATTCAGCTCAACCTATGCTTACCGAGTCAATCCAGAATATCATCAATCCTGATATCACGCTTCATCCTCAACCTACGCCAGTTGTCCCTCGGCAGCGTGGACTTGAATACGATTTCTCACAGCACCCAGAACACGCCGGACATTCCCTCTCGCCTGGTTGGCAACTTTGGCGCCGACGTCCAGCACACGTCTCCTGTTTTTGAGGATGTCGAGGATAATGATGAGGACGAGCAGAATATCAGTGGGGACTTTGAGGCCCACGAGTTGGCGCAGGTGCAGTAGTCATCGTACAAGCTATGCGATCGTTTTCGACAGTGCCAGCTCTGACTGTAACCCGCATTTGCACCTTGACATGACTTTCCGATCGTGATATCCGCCTCCAAAATATTACTGAGCTAGGACGACGCATACACTCAATATAGCATAGACAGCAAGGGAGAGATTCGCCAGGCAAAAAGCTGCATCCCGCTGCCATAATGGCCTCCACGGCTACCTCGTACACGCCCATGTGGCCAACCATATCCGGCGGTGCGAAGTTGCACATCACGAACTCCTTGTCGCCCTTGCGTATGACCTCCGCAACTTTGTTCATGACGGTCTGGACGCTCATCTTGGGGTCCATGTCATACGTTGTGACCTTAGGCGAGGGGATTATATGCCTCTCGTTAGGATATTGTTTCTCAGCACCGCCGTTGAAGAAGAACGTCTGCATACACCTCGGTTCTAGGCATGGTCAGAGACGAGCTAGCACGATAACACACAGTGCACATACCGGCTATGTGTGCCTACTTCATGCCCTACTTGGCGAGCCATTCGGCGAGGACATTCATCATCGGTTGCGGCGGAAAAGCAACCGGGAAGGCTAGAAAGCAGTCACGAAGATCAGAGTCATCAGTCACACGCGAGAACATCTACATACCAGGTCTTTCGGCACATAAGAGCGTGTCGCCATCCTTGATGCGGCCCTCATCGCCGTTCACGACGATAGGTTTCAATACTTCGTCTGTCTCATCCTTCTTGTATCATTTCCCAATCGCTTTCACAATGTCTTCGCACTTCTCGCCCACGCCCTTCACGAGGCCATCCACGGCGATCTTGATGCTTGTCGCGGTCCATTGCGTAGTAGCCCCCACGACGATCGCGATCTGGCCCGACTTCTCCTTCTCAGTGAATGCGAGGAGGCCCTTGACTATCCTGTGGCCGAGTGGGGCGCCATGTCCCGCCCATCGCCGAAGAAGTTGTTGTAGACGTTTGGGACGCCGACCTCTTTCGCAGCCTCGAGCAGCACGTACAGGCGGTTTATGTGCGAGTGCACGCCACCGTCCGAGACCTAATGTATCAGAGTACCGAATACATCAGTACCGCACGGCCAGCCGCCCTAGCAGAAAGATAAATCCATACGAGACCCAGTAGGCGCAGACGGGCGTACCCCTCCGTTCTTGTAGAACTGGCGCTTCTTGATCGACACGTCGATCCTCACGATATCTTATCAGACGACCCGCACAGCACCGATGTTCAAGTGCCTGAGCATCTGCTCATTGAACGCGCCGTCATGAAAGCACTGTGAAATCGCACATACCCGACCTCTGAGTTGCCCATAAGCCCGTCACCGAGACCCATGGCGATGCCGTGAGCATGCAGCGTGCGCACGCTATGCTCCTTCGAGATCGTATTCATGTTCATCATGTTCCCAGCCACGATAGCGTCGCGTTTCATGTTGGGGCTCCGTGACAATGCCCCAGCCATCGTTTCGTCGCTTCTGAATGCCTCACGTCCATCTCCGCGCTTCGGCATCATGATCTCGGTGGTCTTCCATACCTTGCATCGCTTCAGCCCATCCCAAAGCACCGTGCTCGAGGATTTGTATGGCAGGTAGCTATGCTTGGATGCGAGAGTGCCCGCGGATGTCGAGCGGAATTGGGGCAACAGGTTAGGAAGCTCCAAGACGGGGCCATCCTTTGAATTTATGGCAGAAGGCCTGCAAGTCCGAGAGTGACGCGGCGCGCCTCACTCTAAGCACAGGTGAAGAGCTATCGAGTGATCAGACAGGCCTGTGAGCTGCCTGTTGGCCGAAACGATGAAAAGCGGACGCGGTCATTAACTTAGCACAAAGTGCCACACAGCACCGCGACTTTGGCCCATTGCTACAGCGAGCGCCTGGATTGCTATTGCACTGCCTCCTTAGCTTCTCTCTGCGACTAGAAGCCTTCAAGTGAGGAATGTACTCACGCGCACATGATGAACCACACGGATCATATTTGGTGGTTCTGTTTGACAGATGGGCAATCTTCAATGCCTGTGCTATCCGTAAGCCCTCATCTGAACCTGACCCTCTGCGTTCATGTCCGGTTAACCAGGCATGGTATAAAGAGCCGTGCACCGATGGACATCCTTAAAGTCCCTCCGAGAACTGTTCTATTTTGCATTGACTGTTGTCACCGACGTTGATACCTCCACAATGTCGAACGCGTCAGCTGCAAGCATATTGGCTCAGGAAGAAGCGGACCTCTTACAGGAATCGTGAGGACGACGATGCCTTCCGAGGCGTTCAACTGACGAGTTTGCGATCACTATCACAGATACATTTATGCCTACTGCTGTCTCGCAACTACTGGTACGCTCTCGGGTTGGACCACTATAAACGATCGAACTCGACTCACAGACTGGACATGTTCAGCCCTCATCTTCTTTGAGCACATTGTGACTTTTTCTGAAGAGGTTCATGTCATCTGGGGAGGCAGGTTGACCACTGTCACGGTCATCTTTGCCCTCAACCGTTATCTGCTCATGGTGCAAGGCGTTAGTAACGCACTGGATGTCATCTGGTGGCGTACTCCACTGGTAAGTCATGTGTGTCGTGCTGCAAGTGAATCGAGCACTCACGTTCTACGCGCACACAGAGGTGAGCAGCGACGAGCACGCCGTATGTTCAGTGCAGTAAGAGGTTTTCGCAGTTGTGATTTCGTGCTCTTATTGGAAGACGTGACGACTATTGTTCTTGAGGCTGTGACAGCAAGTTAGAGACTGTTTGACCTCAAGTTTGATGAAGAGACTGATCGATGAATTGTTAGGCTTCTCCGCGTTCCGCACATATGCGATTAGTGGACACCACCTCGTCCCTACATTGCTAGTATTGCTACTGGGGCTAGCGCCAGTCGGTGTCAACGCTGTGAGTATGTATGTTCTTCGCCATCGCATGTCTATTGAGCACCTCTGGGTAGTTTGCATATACAACATATTCATATGCGTTCGTCGCTTACCTAGGCAGCTACCCAATTTGTAACGTTAACATCGGCGAGTCCATCGTGACACAGAAGAAGTAAGTGCCACGTCCACCTCTCCGACGTCGGCACTCCTAGGACTAACCCTCCTTTGCTTAGACGTGAGTTCGAAGAAAATCAATGAGTTGCTGCTGTAACACGCATGATTCCTGCAGTCGCCGTTGTCGCCCGTGTCTGCCCCGCTGTATCCGACCTGGTCGTGGTTCTTGTCACTTGGTTCAAAACAGCAGGGCTTGCCATGGAAGTGCGCAAGTTACGGTTCAAAGGATCGATCGCGACGGTGCTGATGAGAGATGGTGAGCATGTGTGGCTCTTGTACGTGTGATGCCTTACAAGCAGCCCATTCAAGGCACGCTCTACTTCATGTACGTCGGGCTCTGTCACAGTGCATAGTCATAACTCTCTTCTTCCACTGTTCATCAGGGCCCTGTTGCTTCTCAACATCCTCCAGATCGTGATCAAAATCCGCTACGAGAATTCACAGGCAAGTCTACCCATACAAGTGCATGGCCACTCTAGATTGAAGTACAAACAGAATACCGCAGACTACGTCGTACTTTTCCTGCCACCGTAAGCGACCGATCATGCACAATTCAGCTCAACCCATGTTTATAGAATCAATTAGAATCTCATCAATCCTGATATCACGCTTCATCCTCAATCTACGCCAGGTGTCCGTCGGCAGCGTGGACTTGAATACAATTTCCCACAGTGCCCTGAACACGCCGGACATTCCCTCTCGCCTGGTTGGCAACTTTGGCGCCGACGTCCAGCACACGTCTCTTATTTTTGAGAATGTCGAGGATAACGCTGAAGACGAGCAGAATATCAGTGTGGACTGTGAGGCCTACGAGTTGGCACAGGTGCAGTAGTCATCGTACAAGCTATACGATCGTTTTCGACGGTGCCGGCTCTGACTGTAACCTGCATTTGCACCTTGGCGTGATTTTCCAGTCATGATATCTGAACAAAATGTTACGTGAAGTTGGCGCGAAGCATATAGAGTTCATTTTAGGATAAACAGCAAGGCGGAGAGGCCAAAAGCTGCATCCCGCCGCCGCAATGCTGAATGTTGTCCGAGTGACCAAAGTCATGGATTGGTACCAGCAGTAGTCCGTTTAACGTCCCAGGTCAATTTTACAGCATAGCAAATGTTCAGACCGTTGCATATAAAGCGTCGCAGTCTCACAAAATAGATGACACACGTCGGTCGCTGGAAATGCCGTCGGTCGTTGCAGAGTTTCATAAAAGCAGGCACAACTCGGCAGCAGCTGCGAGCGTGAAAGTCCTGAGCGATGAATTGATGACGGTTCAAGAAGGAATGCAAGCGGCTGTCCAACGTAAAACCACGTTTGCAAGTCTGTATACTGTCAACAGAGTTCCAAGGTTTCTAACAGATTTCTCAAGCCATCCGGCCCGCATGCAACTTGAAGCCCAGAAAATCAAGCATCATCACTTCATCTATTAACAGTGTTAGTACTTCAAATCCCGTCGTCTACTTCTTATATTTATGTCAAGTACACGTTCTACAGTCCTTCTAATTCGCTTCCTTCTTCTGCTCATTATGCGCGAGCAACGAGCGATCGCTCATCTCTGCAATTGAAGTCAGTCTCACAATCTACACTCGCATATATTCAGGCACTCGCCTTCGGGCTTAGGCAATCCCTGAGTCATACAAATACGTTGTGAGAGCACGAAAACATTGTAGTCACATATGCACCCACCATAATGTCAAGCACCGTCCCCGCCACATCGCATAGCGCGCCTTCTGTCTCCTCACCGTCCTTCTTGTCGACAGTGAAGTGGAATTTCTTCGGGTCGCCCGCCATGATGAACGGCAGCGGGTTCATCGTGTGTGCCGTGTGCCGTGTGCGGCACACCCGTCTGGGTAGATCATCTGCTCCACGTTCCCATGGTTCGCCGTGACTCTGAGCAGTAGCCCGCCTCCTCACAAGCCTTGTACACCGTCCCAACGGCCTTGTCCGTTGCCGTGATGGCCTCTACGGCTGCCTCGGACACGCCCGTGTTGCCAACCATATCCGGCGGTGCAAAGTTGCACATCACGAACTTCTTGTTGCCCTTGCGTATGACGCTCATCTTGGGGTCCTTGTCGTACGTTGCGATCTTAGGCGAGGGGATCATATGCTGCTCATTATGATATAGCTTCTCAACGCCGCCGTTGAAGAACGTGACGCGTGCATTCTTCACGTTTTCTAGGCATGGTCTGAGATGTGCCAGCAGGATAAAACACAATGTGCATACCGGCTATATATGCCTGATAAACACCCTGCTTCGCGAGCCATTCGGCGAGGACATTCGTCATCGGTTGTGGCGGAAAAGCAACCGGCAAGGGGAACGGTGGTATCGTGACATGGTGCTGATGTGCTAGAAAGCAGCCGCCAAAATGAGAGTCATCAATCATACGCAAGAACACCAACATACCAGGTCTTTTGGTACATCGACCAATGACGAGGAAGGTGTGACGCAGCAGCTGGTGCCAGCGTCTTCCCCAGAGGTCCTAGAGCGACGTCGCCCGCAATGGCTGTCATACAGCGGCGGCCACGCCGCAGGCTCAGACCCACATAGCCCAACAGCGAACAACGAGAGGAGGTCGTTCCCGCCCTCCAAGCCATAGATGATCAGCGCCCCACCAGGAGCTGTCTCGCGGTGGAGATAGCGTAGCGCTGCGCGGGCGGCAGATGCTGGAGGAAGATCGTGCCGCCTTCGAGGGTGTCGGCGCTGGGGACGAGCTTGAGAAGCGCGTCGCACAGGTCGAAGATGAGGAATTGCTTCAGGAAGGAGAGCGCTGTTTGGATGAGGTTGAACGTGCCACGTGCGGACGAACGGGTGCTCGGCGGCACGTACACCCCGCGCCCGAAGTCCCATCGGATTCCGCGCACGGGCAGGAAGAGCTCGAGCGCGTCGCGCAGCCATGTTGGGAGGAGCTGACAGTCTGTGGAGGCCTGTCTATGTACCTTCAGAGGAGGTTCGTGAACCCTCCGCAGCTGCTTCTCTCCGACTTTGAGCAACCCCTGCTTAGGCGCGAATGCAAAGTAGAGCGACTTCGCGACGACGTAGTACGCTATGAGGGCTGTATTTTGTTGCGGTCGTCGACTCGTCACAAACTTGTGCAGGACAGAATGACCATCTTGCACGACGATTGCCAGCGGGTGTTGTCGCGCCAGCACGGCTCCATCGGGAGTTTCCCAAGTCGAGTATGCATCGCTGGTGGCTGTTGGAGATGCGACCCAATGTGGCGCATTCCTGAAAACGCGGTCAGGTGACTGGCGGGTCGCCGTGTATTCAAAATTGACCGGGCGGTGCAATATTGCTAGAGATCTTCGAAGAAGTCTAGGCTGACTACGTTCTGACAATGTATACACGCTTGAGAAGGTATTTGCCGATTTGCACTGTCCGTTATAATGTGTCACATAAAGCATCTGAATGTTGGTCTACCGTGGCGAAAAGGGTCAGACAGTCGCGACGTGTGTCATGAATGGCCCCTCTTTTCCCTCCTCACATAGTTTCCCGTAGTATTTCTCCATCTGAACCCCTAGCCTGTTCCACTTGTGCGACAGGACCCGGGCGGATCACGATGCCTTTCTCTTGCAGTAATGTCAAGGCCTTCATAGCCCATGTGCGGCAACTGGTACCATTTCTCCTGTTTGACCGTATATCAGTATACGTGTCAGGGAAGACAGTCTTGAAGTGTCCGACGAAATCGAAAGCATTGTCTGGAGGGTTGTAGCCGGCGATCTTGATCAGTGCAAGTATCATACTGTTCGTGCCGGTGAACGTGAAAACAACAGGAACTACACGCGTAGTGTATTCCTCGACCGGTTCGTTGGCCTCGCGACGACCCTTACGCTCAGCCCAATGATGACGGGTCGCACGTCCTGCAGCGTCCGTAATCCATAGGGACCAATGGAAAGAACCTTTCTGCAGAAGCGTGCTGAGAGTGACATAGAGCGAACTCGGCAACAATGGGAGGACAGGGTTAGCATCGGTGGCGGACATTGTGGCTATCTGTGGCGGTATCAGTTCTTGAAGCAGTGAAACATACGGCGCGGAGGGCACTTACGTAGAATGTGTATGTGTATATATGCGACTCGCAAGCTTTCCACGTTGACGATGAATCGAGCAGACACTTAAGGAATTTGAACTGTGTCGCAATGAACATGACTTGAAGGAGAGCGCCACGTTCCAGGCAGTCTACTGCAACGATATTTTTAGAAGGGGCCGCCCTCAATGGGAGGATGTGAGATTGTACGGTAGTTAGCCGAGATCCCTGTGGAGCGGAATGATGGAGACACTGGGCATACAAACAACCAAGTTTATTCCGCAGCAGAGACCTGCCCGAATCGTCCCCTCTCGGCAGCGCGCTCCATGTTTCGGTGTGCCAGATATTGCGATGGGCGGGGCACATCAACATCAAGAACGTGAAACGTCAATGATATCTCGCATGGTCCTCGAATGGAGAGAAATTTCGAGCCCAGCTGGAACATGCCAAATAGTCAGTCTGGCTTACGGTAGCATATCGTGTAAGCTTGTGAAAGCGATAGGCGCAGATACCTGTGGACTGGGCACGCTACGCACGGCCTCGAATCATCGCTTCTGGTGCAAGACAAAATGATTGCAGCCTTGCTTACATATGTATGAAGAGTCGAATCAGTTCTGTCATAACTGATTGAAGCTTCCATTCTGGCAGTGATCCGAACTGCGTGTGATTTTTCATCAGTGAAATGGTCGTTTGCTGAAACAATCATATACAGATGAGTATAGCGCCATCGATATATCCGGATGCCATGAGTATGAGTCAGCCACCTACATCCAGCAAGATCCAGCAGCTTCAACCGTCAGGGCACACAGTACAGACTCCGATGCAACACATGACTTCCAAGTGCATAACCGTAGAAGACGCAGCCGTATAAGGGATCATTATTCCTATGGGACAAGCGGATAGAGGAGAACTTTCTGTGAGGCCTCGTAGGCTCTTTCGGCCTCAACAGGAAATTCGTATTTTCTCCAGAACGTAAACCACTGCCCGCTTCCGCCTTGTACAGGGCGACACTTCAGTGACCATAGTTGCCATTGCATTGGATACCATCCTGAGTCCTCCCAGTCGATTATTCCGGACAGGCGATGGTCCCGATCGACGAGCACGTTGTACATGCGCAAGTCAGGGTGAACCCAAACGATGCGGTCTGCGGCGAGGCTCTGTCTGTCAGAGTCTACCGAGTTCTCCTCGAATTCCTCCATAGACTGGCAGGAAGAAATGTTCTGATAGCATTCGAGGATGGAATCGTACGGTCCAGAGCAGTCCTCGTGGAAGAATCGAGGATCAGGGAGCCCATCGCCAGACGCACTCAGCATCACTCTGCCGGCATCCGCTGGAGACTGAGGGACAGCCCACAGTTGATGCATTACAGACGCCACCTCGAGACATATGGCACGCATACGTGCTTGATCTATCTCGCCGTCACGCCACGCGAAGTAGAGCAGTCTACCGGGGAGTTTCGTCATGATCGTGTACTGACTCTCGCCGACCCGGATTGAGTCAACGAGGCGAGGAATTGGGAGTGTTGAGCATGCAGAATTGAGAAACTGAAGGGCGTCTGCCTCTGTGCTGTAAGATCTACCCCATTTAGACGTCTTCATGATCAGTGGGATGCCGAATCGGAAATTGCGGATGTGCGGCTGTGGCGTCGCACGAGTAAGGGCGAGATATACGTAGAATTTGCAGCGGTCCAGTCCTTTCGAAAGGGCGGACAATACGAAGGAGAAGATGTCCACTGTCTCTGCAGGCCATAAAATGGAGTTTGAGGACAAGAAAAGTCGAACAAGGGACGCCTACCTGGACCCAGCATCGACATGAATTATGACTGGCTCTAGAATTATGGCACCTCAGACGCTCAGTCAAACGAGGACGAGGTCTTCACAGCGATGTCGTTATGAGAGGGTAGAGGAAGCGGGTCGCCACCTGCCGCCACAATCATGAGACCAGACGCGATCACATGACCATCCGTCGTTGCGCTCAGGCTAAGGCAGTGGCGCGTCGCGCGTCTGGTGGCACTGTGTCCGAGTCACTAGCGTAGAATCACTCCCTGCGCCTGCAACATCGCCAACACCTTCGTCGCTCACGTTCGGCAATCTAAACTCTCTTTCTAATGTCATGAACGTCGTCGTGGCTCTCCGTGCAGATCGTGCTGAACATCGGCACAAAACCCAGCGACGTGCCCGACGCAGTCGCAACGTATCCCCGACGACCTTAGCAAAGTGCGAGCATGATGTTGTTCTCACCGGCATACACAGGTACAAAGTGCACCACACGCACGGTATACCCTTCGATCACTTTGCCTTTCTGATGCCTGCAGCGTACCTTCTGCGCCACTCTTGTCGTGTGGCAATGGTATTGGCATCGGTGAATCAGAGAGACCAGTGGATTTTACCTTCATTAGGAGCGAGCTGATGCTAATGTAGGGGGGGTGGGGGTTGGCGCAAGAGTAATCACATCCGTGTTAGAGCTGCAGTGTCAACGTTTTGCGACGTCAGCGATTCCAACAATGTATGTTTATGAGAATTGTGCGGTCGTGGAGGCGATGTCTGCGACTTGCACAGGCATTGAGCTCGACACGGATGTAAACGAGCACCAGGCAGTGTCCCAATTGATAGTCAACGTCGCGACACCGGCAGGTTTTGTTCTGTGTCCTGTTGACGATCCCTGCAGGTGATGCGATTGTCATCTTCCTGTATCCTGACTCATGAGTCATCAGTCGGGTCGCATCAGGCACGCATTCGTGAATGAGGTACTGCACTCGCACTGTGTGGCAATACGATCTAGCATTATTATATCCTTTAATATACACAAGCCAAAACATGAGACAACGAAGAAACTCAATAAACAGTCATCAAGATCAGACATATCAAGTTCTTCTCGTCACCTAAATAATAATAGATCAGTATCCTAGTTGGACAACGCAGGAGTGAAAGATCAGAGACTTGAATGGTTCCAAAGGAATCGCACCCATCGTGCAAGCACGTCATGGAGTTTGTAGAATGTTTACATCCCTTCAATCAATTGAAAGAACGACTGACCTGAATGAGTATCAACGTCGCCGGGTAACAACGGCGGAAAACAAATTGTCGCAACATGTACGACGTTCTACCAAAACGAAGCACAGTTAGCTGGATGCATCATTGGAGCAGTAGGAAACATGATCAGGTAAGTTCTCTCATTCTTCTCATGACCCATTGGGCTTCGAAGTGAGCTGAGTTGATGTCTCATCACAGGATGGGTCGAAGGGAATATCAAGATTCAAAGACGTGTCTCACCTCGTTAGAAATTTTCAGTCGAGTATTGCATCGCGTAACGATTGAAAAAAGCCCGAGGAGCCCACCGCGCATCGAGCCTGCAACTGCACCAGGTTCGTTAGGAGACACAGTTCATAGCATCCTCCAGTAAACTCGTGAGTCTTGGGGTCGCCGACTCTAAGAAAAGTCCGTGAAAAACATGGCGATGACACACTGCACGGTGACAAGAGGATGCAGCATTGCTGTTCGAAGGCGCCTTCGAACGTCGGACGAGGTGCGGAATTTGCCTGGCCCGCTAGATCACGTGAATATTTCAACCTGCCCTAAATTCAGCCACGCTCACCGACGGCTATACAGTCAATTCCCAGGGTCCGCCGAATCTCCTAGTGACAACATCCTCCAAATAACTTAGGCTAGCTGCTGCTACAATGCAGATTTTCGTCAAGACCCTTACGGGGAAGACCATCACCCTCGAGGTGGAGTCTTCCGACACCATCGACAATGTGAAGGCCAAGATTCAGGACAAGGAAGGGTGAGTTACGCCCGTGGCCCAAGAGATGGTAACGGGACTGACGTCAGGCTGCAGTATCCCTCCAGACCAGCAGCGACTGATTTTCGCTGGTAAGCAGCTCGAGGACGGTCGCACCTTGAGCGACTACAATATCCAGAAGGAGTCGACGCTTCACTTGGTCCTCCGGTATGTGATCTGCTGATGGAAATCGAAGTCTTTGCTGACAGCATCGCATAGTCTCCGAGGCGGTATCATTGAGCCCTCGCTTAAGGTTCTCGCTGCCAAGTACAACTGTGACAAGCAGATCTGCCGCAAGTGCTACGCTCGTCTACCTCCCCGTGCCACCAACTGCCGGAAGCGAGGATGCGGTCACTCTTCGCAGCTCCGTCCGTGAGTCCCCTGTTCGTTCTGGTATCACAGTTGTATTCTGACTACGCTATGTCATATAGCAAGAAGAAGCTGAAGTAGTGGTATCGCTGTTTCTCTTCGGTCCGGTCAACGTCGTGTGCCAATGGGTACGAGGAGCGCCTTGGGGGAGGGCTATTCTACATGTGCCGCCTATGATATGCGATGTATGACATGCGCTTTTTCCTCCCTGTATCAATGCATTTTTATGAGTATGCCGTCCACGTCTGCTACATAGTACGCACTCGGCGCAGCGCTCAGCCTTTGACCGAATCGAGGTTGAAACGGTGCGTTGGGTTGAGTCGGCAATTGCCGCGTATACATACACTGGCCACAGGACAGATTAGCCAGTGCTTGACCGCTTAATCCTTCCGTCCCTCCTCCGTCCACCATGTTCCGCCCAACAGCCGTTCTTTTCAAGATATCCGCAGCCGTGAAGGCGGTCAAAGCGATAGCCATTGCTCCTAAGGGCGAGGTCAACGAAATCAGTAATGCACTCGGCGGTTTGTATGATGCCACTTTCGCGGCCTGCGATCTTTGTTCTGACCAGATCATTCTCGTCTCGTTGCGTGCAGAGTGGCGAATGAAGTTGCACGGCGTGCTGCAAAGGGAGTCTAGTCCGATGAAGAAAGTGGATCTAGACTATGATATCAGCTACGAAGGACCGGGAGATTACCGCAAGTACATGGCCGTGGCGAGGAGTATGTCGTGTTGCTTCTGGATTTTGTTTGGAAATGCGGGCACTCATCCCAATCGCGTTCGGGCAGTCAATGGTGTTCCGTACGGGAAGGGCGTCGCTTGGCCACACAAGTCCGCTGCGAAGGAGCTTGCGTGTAAGGAGGCTCTGGAGAGGTGGAAAGCGAAAACCCCGTTGGAAGGGATTCCGCCGAGGGAAGAGGAGCCTCGAGGTCGTGGAAAGAAGAAGAAACCTCGAAAGGATAAGAACATGAATCTGGAACGAGAAGGCAGTGCAGGGTCGCTGGTGACGAAGATGGACGATAGCGAGAACCTGCTGCTGATCCGTGAGCTCTGACCTGGTTGATTTGCTGCAAACTGTGCTCGTGCGTGAATCTCTCTGGCTGTTGTTGTGTCTCGTCAAAGTTCTGACGTCGATGTGACAAAGCAACGGCCATGTTCATCTATTTTGTTTCCTAGCGCAATATATGTACCACCAATCACACGATGAGGGAGCTCCGATGCGCTGCATGCGGGATTTTCCTGCCATGGCTTTCCATGTTGTATTCATTTCTATCATATCATTATCCACTGCATTCGTGCATGAGCTGAATGGCAGCCGCTGGCCTTTGCGCTTGTCTGCGCATTCGTGCGTAGGTGCGTACACTACTCAATGCTGCTTCAAGTGCACAATTAGGTGAACGGGCGCGTCAGGCGCTGCCTTTGCAGCACCACAATCCACTGGCAAAAAATCGGAGGCCATGAGGACGGGCTCTGCAGACGTGCTTCGCTGGCAGAAACATGCTTTAGATGATTGTGAACTAGACCTTGCGGTCTATTCGACGCTATGCCATCAACTTAAATGCAATATCAACGTATCTAAGATGCTTAAGGGCTGCTCAAAAACTGTTGAACAGATCTCACCATGCATCCTACGCGCATTCTGCTATCGGGCGGTGTGTGTTTCACATCGTCCTCTAGACTTGGCTGATGAAGGTGCTGGAATGTGGTACCTCGTAGTTCACATGCGAACTTGAACGGCCAGCTCATTTTCATGAGGCGTGTCTTGAACTGGGCGACGACTCCGGCGAAGTCTATGTGGACTGCCATCGCTCTCGGCTGATCATCCCGCCAATGCTAGTTCGCTCAGGATGCGCTGGTAAGTCATCATGCTGCAGTCGATGGTAAGAAGTACGACCGCGGCAAAGGACCGAACAAAGCTACTGAAAATGGACATGCCAGCACTCTGCAAGCTAGCAGCCGAACTATGTAAGATGGGGAAGTAAGCTGCAAACGCAAGAACGCAGTAGGCACTGCCTAGGGTTGCCATGATTCCAACCTGACGCTCGTTATCAAACTCGCGGCATACTGAACGAGAGCGCAGACACATTTTCCAGCTACCGTACGAAGAGGACATTCACAGGGACATAGTGACAACGCTCTGCTGCGCTCTTGACATTGCGCTGCCGGAAACCTGCATCTGCTACATGAGGCCCCTAGTATACCTGGCTAGTCGAATTTTATAGGCCTGTGCAACCGAAGCCTGCCAGGAAAGCTCAAGCCTACGACGACAGCCCGTCATTCTCCAGCAAGGCTAACATGGCCCGTAGCACTGGATTATGTTGCCCTGCGTTCAAGGTAGCACCGTCTTCGATGCAGCGTTTGAGCTGCGCATCAAGTAATCGACTGCGAGTATATTTATTAACTAGGCACGCTTCAATTGAACGGAAAGCGCCTACCGCAGCTGATTTACCAGCACTCCAATGCGAGGCCATGCCTTCAACTTGATAATGGCATCTTTGGTACCAACCGTCAATCCTCCACCGATGTGATTCACCAACACGGGACCACCGAATAGCAACAGTGCATACACGGGCACCTGCGGCCGTCACAATAAGGACACATACTTCGGCGATTATGTATCAGTGGATACGCACCTCCGTAGCATCCCGCAGGAAGACCTTGGATGTCGCCTGTTTCAGGAAATACGTGACGAACGGTGACCGCCATACCGTCTCGTTGAAGAGCACGGATGCCGGATGGAGGAACACGCGGCCGTCCTTTAAGTCATACAATTTGTACTCCTTCGCCGTGTTTTCACGCTGTACCGTCCCTGCCTGAACCCGATCGAACTTGATCGCGGATCGTGGCAGAGAGACCCGCGCTACGCGGGGCCAAAGCCCGCCGAGAATTACCGCTTTCAACAGGTTCGTGTTCGCGCTGTGCACGTTGAGCAGATCGTCGTTGGGCTTCGAGTACCCGGAGACAAAGCCGAGTTCGGAGAGGGAGGCCAGAAAGTCTTGTCGGAGGGAGGTTATATCACGAATAGTAGACGGGGAGATGTAGTTCTGTGCCGGAGGTATGTGAGGTCCCAATTTGGAATTTGGAACGTAACTATTTGGGACATTACCTCCTCGCAAAATGCTCGGATTGCACCCTGAGACTTGCCCTCAGAGTGGAGACGCGTGCATTCATCATATGCGTTCATGTCGGTGAGCAGGTCGCTGCTGCCTTTGGCAAAGCGAGCTCGCGCGCTGAAGGCCCAGTTCAAATAGCCCGATTATATGCTACCCAAAACGTATGCGACGTACCGAGTTGCTTCGTCGCGTTTGTCTATCGGACTGACGAAAAGCGGCTTGGAAGATAGGCAAGCGGCTATTGTTAGAATAGGACCCAGACAATGGAATATCGTGCTTAGGATCAACATCTGCAAATAGTTAAATGTTAGGAACAGCAGTCCCCCGAAAACATATCGTACCTTTCCGAGCCTCAGATCGACGGGGAGCATGGCCTAATTCAGGTATTTAGAGCTGCATTGTGAAGGGCTGACATCTGCAAGGTCGATTGTATACCATCGGCTGTATTGTGCACATTAGCACAACACAGCCGCCAATGGCATCACTAGGACAATCAGGCTTGCAGATGATGAGTTCGCTTACCATATGACGACCGAGGGGCGTTAGTTCGCCATTCGCATCGATGGCGGCGAGTTCTTCCAGGACTGTGAGAGCTTTATCCACAGCCTGCGTCTCTGGCGGATCGATAGCGCGAGAAAGGAAGGTCTGCTCCACGTTCGCTGTCAGCACGGATCCAACTCTTTCAGGGACTTAGCGAACTTTGATGTCCTCATGGACCACCTTGACTGTGAGCGCGACGCTCTCTAGAGGCACTCTCTTGATCTCCGGGACAGGAAACGCCATCATCTTCTTTTCTTCCATTCGCGTGTATAATTTGTAGCAGATCCCTGGTTGCGTACGACCTGCACGTCCGCGTCGTTGCCGGGCGGCAGCACGGGTTATCCATTGCTCAGTCAGCTTCGTCAAGCCAATTTCTGAGTCGTAATGCGTCTCTTTGACTTTTCCAGAGTCGATCACATAGATCACGTCGTCGATGGTGATAGATGTCTACCGAGAACTACTGGTGAGTAACTGAGTGAGACATGAACGAGTGCGAAAGTTTGCTTGCCTCCGCCACATTTGTAGCGACAACAATCTTCCATTCGGAGAAAGATTGGAAGACAAGGCGTTGTTCATCATTAGAAAGATTTGCATGCAGAGGAAGCATTCGAGTATTTGGAATGTTTCGGAGCTTCTCCATGCACTGACGTATTTCTTGCACACCTGGAAGGAAAATCAACGTTGCCCCACGCTTCTTCGTTGTCGAGACAATCCGCGAGACAATTGCGGAGATGAGCTAGGGAGCCAGGTCATCAGAGTAGTCAACAACAGGAGATCCTTGACGCACATCAAAGTCTATTCTGTCGGAACGGCTGATGCTCTGCACAGCTCTGAGGGTGTCCTCGTTGAGACCTGACTTGGACAATTCCTGACGCAATGCCTTGGACTCTTCCTCTGCTTCTTTTCCTTTCCTTGCTCGTCCGCTAGAGCCTGAAGGGCTATATTCGAGCTCCGAAATGTAGTCCTCCAGGTACCTATCAGGCCGTTCAAATCACATTGTTACCCAGAGAAGGTAAGACCCACTTGTCTTCAACTGGATAAGTAAATCCAGGGATAGTGAGAAGTCGGGCATTGTTGAAATACTTGACAAATATCTCATGGTTGATTGTAGCGGACATCAGAACAACCTTCAACCTGGGGTGCGTTTTCAACAGCTCCTTTAGCTCAAGCAGGAGGAAGTCGCCGTCAACCGAGCGTTCGTGCACCTGAGGTCGATCAATTAGGTAGCCCCGAGAGACAAAAACAAGGAAATCTGACCTCATCTACAATAATGTGCGTTACATCACTGAGCCTGTCTCCAGATCCTAATCTTCTCAGTACGACACCAGTAGTGCAGAAGAGTAACTTTGTTCTCTTGCTCTGCTTGCTCTCACCACGTATCGCGTATCCAACTGAACCGTCGTCCAGGCGTTCGGCCGATACGCGAGCGGCTACACCGAGAGCGGAGAGCCTCCGCGGCTGCGTCACGATGATTGATGCCCTAGAGCCATTTCCTGCCAATATCATAGAATCAAGTACAAATTGAGGCACTGCAACAGCCATTAGCGTAGCGACGCATAAAATCAAGCGAGGACGTACGCTGCGTTGTCTTTCCACAGCCTAGAATGAATGTGAGAAAAGAGCAAGACTTCTGCCGCTATAACGCATGTACCTGTTTCTCCTATTACCACGACGCATCTATTATGCTCCAACAAGTCCACGAACTGTACGTGAGCAGAATATGCTGGAAGTCTCCTCCGGGCTGCGAGGATCTGGGTATACTGGTCATTTGACTGCATGTTCAGGAAAGCCTCTTTTACAGCAGAGTCTGAACGATCGTCCCGCCGCTGGGGACCACCCTGTTTGCGCCTTGTTCCATAATCTATGAAGGTAGCGTCATGATATGGTACCTCTTCGGCCACTTCGGTGCCGGAGGGACTGGGTATTAAATGCGCCAGAACAGCAGATATATCCGGTGGCCCTCTGTCCTCGATATTGACCCACTCTTCTTCCAGCACTCGTACAGCAGCCATTATGAAGGTCTCACCGAACTCCAGTAGTGTACCAGATATGAAGGCAGAAAGCAATTTCGACACTAGGTGTAGTCGGATATAAGCAGGTACCGATGGCGAGGTGATATAAAGAGGCGGAGGAACTCCATTGATAGGCACGGTACGGTTCTGAGTGGTCAAGACGACAAGCTTAAGGGGAGCGACAGGAAGAGGAATGACGATTTCGTTGTTGTCCGCACATTCGCCTCCAAGTGCATCTAGTTCATCCTGGTCCACTTCTTGCTCGTCATGCGAGTATGCGTCCATAGAATCCAGCCATTTTTGGCCAAGCAATCTCTGATCAAGAGAGGATACTAGCATGGCCCAGTCTCCCGCCAACGTTACGTCCGACATGCACTCCTTCACGACGTGCGCTGGCCAGCCACATTCCTTGACGGCCTTTTCTTCGACCCATCGCTTCTTGAGGTCATCGGTACCCGCATGTGTGGACGTTACAAATGATTCCGACGTGTTGGCACTGGGAAGGAACCGTTGCGGCAGATCGCATTCAGGGACTTGGAGAATCAGATATTCGATGCAGGCCTGTAGGGGTGCCAAACAGTGTAGAAGATTGGAGGCCAGTAATGAGGGCCGAGACAATGCCTCGACAGCGCTCCGAGCCTGAGAGGGCTTGAACCCCAGACTACATAATTGTTGCTGTACTTGCGGGCCATCTTCTGGATTTATGACGGCTGGTTTAACATTATCCGCGTCTGGATAGAGAGCAATACCCTGACACAGAAAGTTAAACATTAGCACATACACAAGGAACATCGACGGCGAACCTTTTTGATGGAATCCTCGACAAGATCTCGCAAAGCGCTGGCCATCCTTGCTTCGGGAGCGTTTTCGAATTCTCTTGACGCTCCTGTGCTTCCTCTGGTCCCCTGTCCTTCCTGACTGGACTCCGCTCTTTTCGCCGCGGCTTTGGCCTGCCTTTCTTCCACCGCCTTGCGTGCTGCGAAGGGATCAGCATCATACATCCATTTCTGGTGCTCGGGCGCATCCTGATGTTCAGCAGCCAGCTCGTTCCAATACTCTCGCGGTCCAGGAGGTAGCACTCGATTTAGTTGTATGCCGTTGCAGAACTGTCATGATAAGGTGAAGCATTCCATTCTGTGCCGATCGCAATATGCCAGACACACGAACACGATACAATGCATAGGTTGCGCCCCAATGGCGGGCTTCTAGAGCGGTAGGAAGAATCTTTGACGGGTGAGGTTCAAGCCGCACGGATTCTTGCTGGGACGTCTTCTTGCTCATTCTCTTCAGCGTCACGACGAAGGAGAATCCATTGCGTTCCTTCCTCTATGATATGTACAGGGAGATGTGCGAAAACTTTCGCTATGCGGGAACGTACCGTGTCAACTTGAGGTTTCTCCCACCCATTTTTCTGACATCTGTAGGAATACGCCACACTGAGCTTCTTCACATTTGATGTGACGTATCAGTAACTGACCTCTCATGAAGCAGACTCAACGGATACTTCGAACCAGGCGGGAAGAGCGGTTTCTCCTCCACAATTGTAGTAGCAGGGGCTGCATCTTGAGGCTTGGACGCTTTAGAAGAGTTGCCGGCGTTTCCTGACTTGACGATGCCTCGCTTGGGAGGCATGCAAGATAGCGGCACTGCTTGAAGTAAAGGTCAAACACAGTGGTTTGAATGTAATAAGCACTGTTATTCACTTTGAAACTCCGATACAGGCAAAGCTACCACCCTCTTCCAAATGAATGTGTAATTGAGGCGGAGTGTGAAAATGCCTAACGCATTACTAATGCCACTCTGGTATATATAGATAGCGCACGCTTGTCGACTCTCACAACTCACACCTGTACCATGGCTGATGCTGATCTCTATAAACTCGAATTCCTGTCTCTGGTTGCAAAGATCACTCAGGAGATTGACAATCATACCGGGATAAATGACAAAACACTTGCCGAGTTCGTCATCTCTCTCCACGACGAGTCGAAGACATTAGCCGAGTTCAAGCAGAAGATCAAAGATGCTGGGGCGAATTTTCCTGAGTCTTTCATCGAGAACGTCGATCGGCTCATTCTAAGCATGCATCCAAAACATAAGAAGAAACCAGCTGCTAGCGGCAAGGAGAACGCTTCGGCGGCAGACGGTGGACTGGATGAGCTGGACAAGCGGAAACGCATATTCCCGGGTCTCGCTTTGAAGGACCAGGAGCGGCAGCCGAGTGCCACAAAGGATGCTATAATGATGGAAGTTGATGATATGATGTCTCAGCTCGAGGGCGCAGCAAAGAGGGCGAGGACAAAAGAGGTCGAGGAGGAACGCTTTCCGAAGCGACGTCGGTATTCGCCATCCCCGCCTCGTCGTCGTAGTCCCAGTCCTTTGCGTGGAAGAGGCTATGGGGACAGAAGAGATGACTCGCGAGGAAGGAATAGCGTCCACGGTCGGTCGTTGGACGAACGGCCGGCGTTGTACAAGATCTACGACGGCCGTGTCTCCGGCTTGAAGGACTTTGGAGCTTTCGTACAGTTGGAAGGTGTTGTCGGACGAGTAGAAGGTACGTTCATTGTGCTTCGAGTCACTAATCTCAACACCCACCTTACCCTCTGTAGGTATGGTTCACGTCTCCAATATCCAGCAAGGAGCGCGGGCCAACTCTGCATCTGACCTCATTAGTCGTGGACAGTCCGTGAAGGTCAAAGTAATGAGTGTAGCGGGCAATCGGATAGGTCTATCTATGAAGGACGTCGACCAGGTGACAGGTCGTGACCTCACTCCTCACTTACGTATCAAATCAGAAGCAGAGCTCGCGGAGGAAGAACGCCTACAGGCTGCTCGTGGTGCTAATGCTGTGCCTCTTAACTCCCGCGAGACCGGAAAGAAGGAGGTGGTGCGTTCAGCCAAGCGCCTAACCTCTCCGGAGCGGTGGGAGATCAAACAGCTCATCTCATCCGGCGCCATTGACGCGTCAGAATATCCGGATCTCGATGAAGATTTTGCAAATCCAATGGCTCGTGCAGAGGTAGAGGAGGACTTGGATATCGAGATAAGGGAGGAGGAGCCGCCGTTCCTGGCTGGTCAGACGAAGAAGACTTTGGACTTGAGTCCGGTCAAAATCGTGAAGGCGCCCGATGGCTCACTCAATCGGGCTGCTCTTGCTGGTGCCTCTTTGGCGAAGGAACGAAGGGAGCTGCGACAGCAGGAGGCCAACGAGGAAGCCGATTCTGAAGCTCGCGACTTCAGCGCTCCTTGGCTGGATCCTATGTCCAAGGAGAGCGACAGGATCTTCGCTCAGGATCTTAGAGGCAACCTAAGAGGCCAGAAGGCTGGTGAGCAGCCGAAGTGGAAGGAGGCCACATTCAATAAGGCGACCACTTTCGGTGAGATTACTAGTCTCAGCCTCCAGGACCAGCGTAAGAGCCTGCCAATCTACAAGCTTCGTGACCCGCTGTTGCAGGCGATCCGTGAGGTATGTTTCAGGTGTCCCATCGCAGCTGTGATGTTACTCATTGCTCCCTTAGCACCAGGTCCTCATTGTCGTTGGCGACACCGGTTCGGGTAAGACGACACAAATGACTCAGTACCTTGCTGAGGCCGGCTTCGCGGACAAGGGAAAGATTGGCTGTACTCAACCTCGACGTGTCGCCGCTATGTCGGTTGCAAAGCGTGTGGCCGAAGAGGTTGGATGCCGTCTCGGTCAAGAAGTCGGGTACACAATTCGTTTCGAGGATTGCACCAGTCCAGAGACACGGATCAAATACATGACTGATGGTATGCTTCAGCGAGAGTGTCTTATCGATCCGGATGTTAGCGCATATTCCGTGGTCATGCTGGACGAGGCTCACGAGCGGACCATTGCCACCGATGTGCTGTTTGGCCTTCTGAAGAGTAAGCATTTTTCCTATTGCAGTTGCTTCACTTGCTTAACGTTTGTTCACAGAGGCCATCAAGCGACGGCCAGAACTGAAGCTGATCGTTACATCGGCCACTCTGGATGCTGAGAAATTTTCCAAGTACTTCTTCGGCTGTCCGATCTTTACTATCCCTGGTCGTACATACCCCGTAGAAATCCTCTACACGAAGGAGCCCGAGACCGACTATCTAGATGCATCGCTCATCACTGTCATGCAAATTCACTTGTCGGAACCTCCCGGTGACGTCCTGCTATTCTTGACTGGACAGGAGGAGATCGACACCTCATGCGAAATTCTATACGAGCGCATGAAAGCCCTAGGCCCGAAGGTTCCAGAGCTCATCGTCCTTCCCATCTATTCCGCGCTGCCATCGGAAGTTCAGTCGAGGGTCTTTGAACCTACACCGCCGGGAGCTCGAAAAGTCGTCGTGGCGACTAACGTGGCCGAGACAAGTCTAACAATTCCCGGTATCTACTACGTTATCGATCCAGGTTTCTCCAAGCAGAATGCATACGACCCACAGTTGGGAATGGACTCTCTCGTTGTCATGCCCATTTCACAAGCACAGGCACGGCAACGTGCAGGTCGCGCCGGCCGCACCGGGCCTGGCAAGTGCTATCGCCTGTACACGGAGGCCGCTTTCCGGAACGAGATGATGCCCAATTCGATACCGGACATCCAGCGCACGAACTTGGCCAACACGATCCTAATGCTCAAGGCCATGGGTATTAACGACTTGCTCAGTTTCGACTTCATGGATCCCCCTCCCGCACAGACGATGTTGACTGCGCTGGAGTCGCTCTACGCGCTCTCAGCGTTAGACGACGAGGGTCTGCTGACACGGTTGGGCCGGAAGATGGCGGACTTCCCAATGGAACCGCCACTCGCGAAGATGCTAATCGCATCCGTGGAGCTGGGATGTTCGGAAGAGATTCTGTCCATCGTGGCAATGCTATCTGTCCAGAGCGTGTTCTATCGCCCGAAGGAGAAGCAGGGTCAGGCGGATTCCAAGAAGGCGAAGTTCCATCAGCCGGAAGGCGATCACCTCACCCTACTCACGGTATACAACGGTTGGAAGGCGAGCAACTTCTCTAACCCTTGGTGTTACGAGAACTTTATCCAGGCGCGGAGCATGCGGAGAGCGCAGGATGTGCGGAAGCAGCTGCTGGGCATCATGGACCGGTATGTGTTACTCTCTGGGCCCTTCCCTTTGTCGGTTTAGTGTCACTCACACTTGGTTATTCAATAGCTATAAACACGACATAATCTCGGCAGGTCGAGATTACAATCGCGTCCGTAAAGCGATTTGCTCCGGCTTCTTCCGGAACGCCGCAAAGAAAGACCCGCAAGAGGGTTACAAGACCCTTGTGGAAGGCACTCCTGTCTACATACACCCGTCTTCCGCGCTGTTCAACCGCAACCCTGAGTGGTGCATCTACCATGAGCTGATCTTGACCACCCGAGAATATTGCCACAACGTTACAGCCATCGAGCCGAAGTGGCTCGTGGAGGTGGCGCCACAATTCTTCAAGGTAGCCGACGCGAACAAGATTAGCAAGCGGAAGAAGCAGGAGAAGATTGAGCCGTTGTACAACAAGGTACGTTTGGCTTTCCGATTGTGTCCATGTCGTTGCTAAAATCCTCGTTCTTCCAGTATGAGAAGCCTGATGAATGGCGGTTATCAAAGGTCAAGCGAAGTGCTCGCTCGGTACGTCCTTCTTCCGTCCCGCTCCCACCGGACGATTGCTCACAATGTCTTTGCAGAGTCAAACATTCGGATGATGATGAATATTCAATTTCTGACATATATTTCATTCTTGTTATTTCTGTATCCGTTGTTGGTTGTAGTACAGTATCATTCCAATTGCTAGTATACCCTCCAGGCTGGTGGTCATGAAAGTGAACTACATCTCGACCAGCCCTCCAAGAGCGTCCCTGCTCGAACGAGCCATGCAGCGACCATATTTGCACAGACGGTGCTGGGAACCCGCGATCTGCCAAATTTGCCGTCAATCTGCACTTGCTTCAATATGCTGCAGTCACGAATAGCAGTTTGCATTCGGAAAGTAATCCCGACCGGGATCATATCGTTGTAATATTTTGTTGTCGATGCTTTCAGAGGCATGAGCGGACCACATCGAAGGGAACAAGGGGTCATGGAACTCACAGACTCTGAAACTATGCTCATCCAACAAATCTCATCGCGTCCGCGTTCACATAGTATTTGGCCACTTCTCCGGTCTTCGACGGCGGTGCGGTTGGATCGGGGACGAGCATGAAAGTTTGCGAGAAGACGCGCGGCTGGCTGTCAACCGACCTGCTCGATTTGCCCGATGGTGCGCGTCCGTGTGTGACAGTGCCTGACACGGTGATGAGAAGGTTCGGTGGCTGGCTCCCTGCGATGCAGATGAGCGTCCCGAGTAAGTTCGAGGAGCAACAGGCGACCGAGCTGACCTGGTATTGGATGGCAGTCGAAAGACTGCACTTCGTGTTTCGTTATGGGCATGGAGCTGATGAGTTTGCGCACGCCCTCGGAGCCTTGATATGGCGTTCCATTCCATGTCAGCGCAGAAGATGGTCGGTAAAAGTTGGGCAAGTCATCCACACGGGTCGGCGAGTCGTAAGTCGAGTAGTATAGACGCGTGAAGTTGTCTGCGGCCCGTGCGGCGATCTCAATGCTGTCGTTTCGTAGTAGACATCAGCTTCACGGTATATTTTCGGACATCTTCGATAAGCTTACTCATTATCTGTCAGAGTGGTCATGATGGTGGTGGTATGCAAGATGTGTCCGAGACCGTCTCTCGCTCGGACGTGTGGTGGCTGAAGAAAGTATGCCACCAGCCACGTGCTGGGCTCCTGGCACGTCCTGACACCCTGCAAAGCGGCCGGGGCTTGCTGGACAGATCTAAAGTAAGCCATGTGGGGATCGACCGTGCGTAAAAGAATTCCACTCTACTGTACACATTATCACATCGTAGGTGTATTTCATATCCAAGCTACAACAGTCCTCGGTTCCGATCATATCCAAGCTACAACAATCCTCGCTTCCGAAGCACCGGTCACGCGGCGGCCTGAGCTCGCATAACGCCACCACGACGACCAATGCCCTCGTGCTCCGTACCCATGCTCGCGTACCACGTCTCAGGACCCTAGGGGAAGACGTCGGCCATCAGCGCATGCTTATCTCCCAGTCTCACGCCGCTTACCTGTCTGTTCTTCAGCCTGAGCTTCCTAATTCTCCTTGAAATCCAGTCTGCCGAACTTGTCCCCGTTTCATATTGTGCCGCGGGAGCCATTGCAATAGCCTTTGCGATCAGCTCGCTCTTTTCTCCCAGAGCGCGGAGCACGACGGAGTCCCTTGGACGCGTGAAGAAGGCGATGGAATATCTCTCGAACCGCGACTGAGCGCCTGGAGGAGGCCTTTCACATAACATTTAGGCTCTGAGTTTGTGAGAGTAGATGATGTTCGCTTACATGACGCGATGGAGATTCGACCGCAAAATCCCGCCGCTAAAAATTGCGAGTGCGTCACCGACGTTGCAGATGGCATAGCCAGAAAGTGGCTGCGTTCCAATAATCAGAGCCTTGAACGAAACACGAGGCGCTGTAAGAGCCCACCTTAATGTACAGCCACTTCTGCGTCCCTGGTGGCATCACCTGCAAACCACCCAGACGGTTATGCAGAAATGTCTACGGAAAGACGTCGGTTTAGAATGCCGGAGGGAACAGAGATTAGGCAAGCTGCTCACAATAGTGCCGAAGTCTGTGTGAGCACCGACACCGGTTGAAGACTGATTTGGAGGGGTCTTGATGCAGCGTGCTTCGCTGCCGCACGGCTCGTCCATAGAATGCAGCTTTGACAGCTCACCCTTTGGCAGGCCGAGTTGCCGTTCGAAGATGGTTAGGAACGTCAAGTTCACCTCCATAGACTTGCGGACGAAAGGTATGATGGTACGCTCCATGCGTGCATTGACTGTCGAGGGGTACATGCGGTGTGTGGTTCTCGGCCAGGAGAGCACGTCGTCTTGTGCGATATTAAGGAACTCGACGTTGTCACGGGTGCCGTTGGCGTCTGTCTGAATCGTCCCGCGGGCCTTGTATCTGCAGCAGAGATAGTCAGCTCAGGCACCACGCCATGGCGGAGCAGATTGCCTACCCGAAGGAGTCCCCGTTGTCGCCCTGCTCGTATCTCATCAGCTCTTCCAGGGGCAGGTCGAGTGTCTCTGCACCCATGTCGAACATGCCGTCAACTTCACGCTCGACTCCATGGTTCTTCAGGCTGTACGTCGATTTATCAATTCGCCGCGTGGTGATGGAAGGTGGCGTCGACGGAACTCACTACCAGAATCCGAGCTCGGTGCCTGCTTTCCACAGTTTCGCGATCTCCTGCTTGTCGCCTTGTATGAGGAGAGCATAGTCGATGACAAATAGCGGGTGGGTCGGGACGTCGTCGGGAAAAGGAGCAGTTGCAGTGAGGCCGGGCATTCTGCAGTGGCGGGCACCAATTTGGTGTTTGGTCTGCACGAGTTCGTTGGCTTCCTTTTATCATCCTCCAGCGTGCCTCCCGGAAAGACAATCGCTGGAAATGCGCCGATGGTACTCGGTCCAGCCGAGTGAACCTCGCGACACTAGCCTGATGGAGGCAAGCCGAATTGACATTTCCTATTCAATGTGGTGTCCCAAGACTCGGGCTACGCCCTGGAGCGCTTCCCGCAAAGAGAATCTACGATGGCGCCGCTCGGAACTGAATAAAATGACAAGGAATGGTCAAGATGGTGATATCTAAGATCAGCAGTTTCGCGCATCATCGGCAGTGCCTGACTTCTCAGCAACAACCGGACTATGCAGTGTTCCATACTACAAGTCGCCGGCCCACGTGTCGAAATGACGCGCTATCTGTCAACTTGACGAGTCTATTGCAAAGCTTGCTTGCCAGTATCCGTCTGCCCACGGACACCTGGTATTCGCCCCGGGTATCGGCCTTCGAGATGTGCCCAGATACGCATAGTGCGGCAGGGCAACAGCATGGCTACAATTGACCCGGATGTGTCTAGATCGCTGCAGCGCGCTGAGCACTCGGGAGTATGTGGTAAATGCATGAACCTACTTGGCACCCGTTTGATTGGCAGGTGACCGGTGTCTTTACCATTGCAGGTAGACTAACACGCGCTTCAACGATGCATGCAGGAAAGATATCGCGACGCTGCCCTCGGATCCGATCTGTCGTTCTTCCAGGCTTCGTTCCTAGCTTGAAACGACGGGATGTGATCCCCAGGGCGCTCAACGCGGGGAGATCTGCACGCTTGATTTCGGCAACATACCGCGTGCAGAACTGAACAGCCATGGACGTAAGCTATGACAAGTTCGGATCGCTAGTGCTTGCTTCGCGCAGCATTTCTGTCAACCTAACCCCCCGGTGTTCTTCCGAAGGTCTGGCAATACGGGGCGAACCAGCGTCCAGACATTCAAAGAAGGTCGGATGAATTAAATGATGCATGCAATGAGACACGCACCTGTATGCTGGATATTGTTATCGCTTGCGAATTTCCGCGCGGTGGGCGCGGTCAGATGTCTAGCAGCAGACTTCTCAAATTCAGCAGCGGCGTCCGGAATGTAAAGTCCACCACCAATGTTGTGACATAAATAGCGCGCTTAGGTGTCGGCTATAACAATGACCGTGTCGATGATACAGGACCGCCCCTATCAGAGAGGTCAAGGGCGCCCATATGACCATGAAAGCCGGCCGGTTGTCGTGGTCGATCGAGAGCACAGCTTCGTAGACGCTTTGCATGGCCGAACCGCGTGGCAGCCGTTGGAATGCGGCCCTGTACTATCCCCCAATGCAGATACATTGCATTTTATTGTGGAGCGCCCCATCGTTTCTCCAGATGTGCATGACGAGTGACGATGGGCGGTCCGGGCGCGGACATATATGAGATTGCATCCGACATGATCATGCCATGTGAGAGAGCGCAACAGAGTGGGCGCAGCGCAAGGAGTCCAACGCGAGAAGAGACACAGACATAAGCATTAATGAGCAGGTGCTGCACTGGCGACACGATGGTGGTGGTTGCAAGCAAGTCGGAGTGCACGTGCTGCACACGCGTCCCTTGCGCGTCCCGTCACGCCCGCGTGTCGTGCGTTACCCACGTGACGCCAATGAGGCGTAGAGATACACAGTGCAGACTGCCAGAGGCCGCAACTATCTCAGAGGCTCGTATCTTCGCTATTACTACCGCTGCTTCGGTGGAGATAGGAACGTGCATCACATTAGCTTGCCAGACGAAGGTCCGTGCAATCCGAGCGCCAGGGTCGACAATGACCGTATCTGAAGCGCTTGTTCCAGGAGTAGGCGTATTCCTTGTATTCACTTGCAATTCCGTCTTCAGCTTCCCTGGCGCCGCTTCCTAAGCATTGTCTGGACCAGAGATACACCACCGGCTCTCTCGGTCTGCACCACATCCAGTGACATTAGTCGCCCTACCAGCACTGGCCCACCATGTGGGAGCGAACCTTGCAAGACCTCATCCGAGGCCTACGTGCCAATAAGAAAGATGAGGGCAAGTTCATCGCACAAGCGATTGCGGAGATACGTCAGGAGGTCAAGAGCAAAGACATGGAGCTAAAGGCGGGCGCCGTGTTGAAGCTCACATATGTCAGTCGGGCACCAGAATATCTTCGGATCCTGAGGGCCCAGGGGGGCATCGCTAACGGTGCAGCACGCAGCTAGACATGTTGGGGTATGACATGAGTTGGGCATCATTCCATGTCGTCGAAGTCATGTCATCGCCAAAGATTCACCTGAAGAGCGTCGGTTATCTTGCCGCGGCACAGTCGTTCCATCAGGACACGGATGTTCTCATGCTGACCACGAACCTACTCAAGAAGGTGCGGTTGAGGAGCTGCAGTGCTGCTACGAATGCCGGTCTGACGCATTGAGTCCAGGACTTGGCTTCCAAGCCCGAGGAGGTGGCAGTCACTCTGAACGGTCTCTCGCACATTGTGACGCCAGACTTGGCTCGCGATCTATGCCACGATCTCATAGCCATGCTCAACCATTCAAAACCTCATATTCGGAAGCGCGCCGTGCTTGCTGTATACAAAGTATTCGTCAAGTATCCGGAGATCATACCGTATGGAATGAGCAGATTGAAGGAGAAGCTGGATGATCCAGACCCTGGTGAGTACGATAGCTCCGCATATATCACGATTACCTCTCACTCAGTTGCTAGGTGTTGTGGCTGCTACTGTCAATGTTCTATGTGAGCTTGTACAGCGAAATCCCAAAGACTACCTCACCTTGGCACCACAAATGTTCCATCTCATGACAACGTCTACGAACAACTGGATGCTTATCAAGATCATCAAGTTGGTGAGGCTTTCGTCGTCGTTCTGCACTGACCAATCACTCTGAACAGTTGCTTAGTTCGGTACATTGACCCCTTACGAGCCTCGACTAGTGAGAAAGCTGCAGCCACCAATCACGGACCTCATCTCCACTACACCTGCGATCTCTCTCCTCTATGAGTGTGTGCACACTTGCATCATTGGCGGCATGCTTCAAGATGCATCAGGAAGTTCTCTGGCGAGGACGTGTGTCACAAAATTGGCGGCGTTCCTCCAAGATCCCGACCAGAACTGTGAGCACTGACCAACCAACTATGGCACCGTGATCTAGGAGAGTGTTTGACAATGTCTCTTGGGGTCGCATCTAGTGAAGTATATCGCATTGCTTGCGATGGTCAAGATCGTGCCAACCCATCCTGAGCTCGTGGCCGAGTACCAAGACATGATCATCTCCAGCGTCGATGATCAGGATATTAGTATACGCATGCGAGCCTTGGACCTTCTCTCTGCAATGGTTAGTAGGACCACACGCAGGTGCTTGCAAGATGCTAATGCTGTTGTTGTTAGGTCAGCCGGAACAACCTGCAGCCTATCGTCCAGGCGTTGCTGTCACATTTAGTCCGCCCAGAGTCATCAACCTTGCCATCCGCAGCCCAGACACTACTATCCCAATACAGAACAGCTGCAGCCGCCGCAACGCCACCGAAGTCCGCTAGCGCGCCCTCTCAGTCACCTGCGTACCGCCTCACACTATCACAACGGATACTGGCGCTTGGCTCCCAAGACACGTACGACAACGTGATTGACTTTGAATGGTATCTGTCTGTCCTAGTCGATCTCGCGTACGTCTCCGGTGCCAACGTCGGGCCGCAAATCCGCGACCAGCTGGTGGACATCGTCGGACGCGTGCGGGGTGCCCGACGATATGCCGTGCAGCTAATGGTCAAGGCGCTCACGGATGACTCGTTCCTGCTGAATGCCTCCGAGGAGGGCAGCTGCGCGGAGATACTGTGGGCCGCGGCGTGGATATGCGGCGAGCACTGCGGGTATGCAATCACACGCTGGTCAACAAGCGGTCGGTGCTAATCACATTGATGCTGATAGAGAGCTCGCGGAGCCACAGAAGCTGCTGAATTATCTCCTACAACCGGGGATAGCTGCGCTAGAGCCGGAGACGATCGCAGTGTATTTGCAGGCTGCTACAAAGGTGTTCGGCTATTGGGCTGCGGAACAGGCTGACAGATGGGACGATGACGACCTGCCCAAGATCAAGAGCGTCGTTGATATGATGCTGGAGCGCTGCAGAGACTTTGCGACCAATCCGGACATCGAGGTCCAAGAACGGGTAAAATGCTCTCCCTGCAGACTTGCTGACAAAACACGAACTAACTGATGTTGTGTGAACAGGCCGCGGAAATGCTCAATCTATTCACTTTCATCCGTGCCGATCTCAATTCCTACCGGCCAAGGGCAGACAATAGCTTTGGCCTCGGCGATGCTAGCCTCTCAGGGTTTGAGGAGCCTGCGCCGGCAGAACCCAACTTTCCCAAGAGCCTTTTCCTCATCCGTCCGCTCTCTGCATCATACGAGCTCAACGCCGTCGCGCGCTCCGCACAAGCTGCTGTTCCGATCCCGGAGGGTTTGGATCTCGATGCATGGATTACGGCACCACCCAAAGAGATGCACGATGCCATCGAGAGAGAAGACGAAGCGCAGGAGGACAAAAAGAAGAAGAAGAAGGGCAGCAAAAAGGGAAAGGAGAAGGAGTCGAACGGCGCTAAGAGCAAGGGAAAGAAGAGGGCGGACCGGACGACGGACGACGTCACTCCGGTAGCTGCTGAGACTGCGGAGGAACGGGCTGAGCGCGAGCGTGTGCGTCAATGCTCATGTGGCTCTCCGTGGGTGATCTTGTCTGACGCGTGTCTTTCCTGCTAGCGTAAGGCGGAGCGGTTAGAGCGGCTCCGAGACGACCCATATTATCTCATTGACGACCGGCCATCATCAACCATGCCCACTGTCGGCGATGTGGAGTCTATACCGGTGGTTAGACTGGATGACCTCCCACCGATTTCCCAAGGCAAGTCGGCGCCCGATTTGCTGCGCCCGCGGACACTAACGTGGGTTTTCAGCGGAGAGTTCCCGGCTTCCCCGTCTTCGGAACACGCCTTCCCCCGAGCCACAGACGTTCATTATCGACAAAACGGGCGAAATGCCAGAAGGTGCCGTAGCAGTGGCGGTGGCGGACACCAGCATAGAGGCACAACCACCACCAAGTGCTAACCCCTCCAAGGATAGCGCGCAGCCAACAGCGCCACCATCATCCTTCCCGCCATATGAAATGGAGGACGAGCTGTCGCACACCGCCACTCCGCCGCCCATCAAGGTCACAAGGGCAAAGAAGAAGGGCACGTCGAGCGGGAAAAAGAAACGGACAAATAAAGTCGATAGCACTAGTCCTTTACCAGAGTGATCATACAGCGTGGCGGGATTATTTGTACGTGGTCACTACACGTATGGTATATTGCGCGATAGGAGTGAGTTGCTACGACGAGATGCGATCAATCACAAGAAAGCAGAGCGTGGTGATACAATGAAACGCGGGGATAAAAGCAACTGCGTGACTAGATATACGTGATCAGAGCGATTGAAATATGGGTAGGATGAACGTCCGATAGAAGTGCTGGGAGAGAGATGCTTGAAGGAGAATGGTGTCACGGCACGCATACACACTATAGGTTATCAGCCGGGCGCCCTTCATCGGTCATCTTCTACATGCTCGACCGAGTCCACAATTTCGTTGATGAGCTCCATCGTTACGCCGGGGATGACACGCTCGGCGTCGTTGAACGCGCGCTGCAACGCACTGAGCGCAACGCGGGCTTCCTGCGTGGACACACGCGGGAAAAGCTGCATGACAGATCCAACGCGGGTTAGCATAGCACACGAACACCGCACTACAGGAGATACTGCGCACCGAGGCGATCGCAGGCAGGACAACCGAATCCAACATAGTCGTGTCCGGCAGCTCCTCGTCGACGACGTCGTGGTGGTTCGCAGGCATGGGCGTCGGAAAAGCATCGAGGTCCGGACCTTCATAGCCCTCGTACTCGTCCGAAGGCTGTCGGACAGCGCGCACGCCCGTGCCATTGCGAATCGTTGCGTGCTGATCCGTCTTCTTGGGCGCCGGCGCCGCGGGCAAGCCCGCCCTTGAGCTGACGGAGGTAGCCCGCGTTGACTCCGAGACGTCTCTGTCCTTGTGCGCAGTAAAGGTAGAACTCGACGCAGAAGAGGCAGTGGGCGTCGCTGGGTCGTCTGAGTGGGCGCTGCCCTTGCCGTTCATATTGTTCTCCCATGTCAGTGGTGGCCCGGAGACATGAACCGTTGGCTGAGCACGCCCAATTGTTGTCGCATGTCGAACGGTGCCGAAGTCCCAGAGATCCTCCGGATCGCTGTTAGACCTGTAGCGCAGATCTTGCGGTTAGCCCGGGTAGAGGCAAAGCATCTAAAAACGTAATGAATACGTACAGGTCCTCGGCATGGAGCCGCTCTTCCTCCTCCGCCCTCTCACCGCCCTCTGCCTTCCAGCGCTCGTGGCGCTCGATGAGCTCGGTAAGATAGCTCGTTTTCTTTGCCATGCGCACGAATTTGTGTTTCAGCAGGTCGCGTGCTGACGGACGCTGTAGTTCACGGGCGTATATGAGTATTCAAACCTAAGCATAGCGACAATAACAGCCGTACGTCTCGAGGGTCTCGCTGGAGGCAGTACGATACAAATTCCTTGAACGTTTTAGAGAAAAGTCCATCCAGAGTAGGCGGCGGGTTCTTCGGTATCAAGAACAAAACCTAATAGACGAGCGGAAATCAAGCAAATGTCAGTTTGGGTAACGCGGGCGACATGTTACAAACCTTCATCGGGTGAAGTTCTGCATAAGGAGGTTCCCCCTTGGCGAGCTCAATCGCCGTGATGCCTAAACTCCATATGTCAGCTTTGTGATCATAGCCGCTCTGCTTGATGACCTCTGGCGACATCCAATACGGCGTCCCGACAAAGGTGTTCTTCTTTGCAGATAGAGTGCCAGATAGTTGGCCCGAGACACCGAAATCGGCCAGCTTCACATCGCCGGTAGCGGACAATAGAATGTTTGCGGCTGCAAAGATACCGCGCAATTAGACCCACATCTAAACGTAACAAGACAGGCAGATGCTCACCCTTGATGTCTCGATGGAGCTTACCCTCACTGTGGAGATATTCAAGACCTTTCAACAGCTCCCGCACAATGATAGCGATATACTCTTCGCGAAAGACACCCGGTTTCATCTAATGTCAGGGAAGGTGAGATTCGCAGATAACACAGGACCAACGACCAACTGACCAAGTCCGAGCATGATCCACCGGAACAATATCTGCGTGCTATTAGTACTGAGCTGTAGCGAGATAGAGGTATGCACTTACTCCATAACGATCCAAAGATGAGAGCCCTTCAGGTAAGATCCATGGTATTTGGTGACATGTGGGGAATCCAGTTGCGATAGAATCTGAATCTCCTGTTGGATATCTTCTATCTCATCCTCGGCACTCTCCAGGTCAATGATCTTTATGGCAACAGTCTTTTGGGTTCGCTTGTCGTAGCTGAGTGAGACGAAGTCAGTCAAATGCAACGATAAGTCGATGAGGGCCTACGTACCCTTTGTACACCTCTCCGAAGGACCCCTTGCCTGGGGAACACGCGGCGTAGATGTGAGCGAACAATCGCAGAGCGTGCGATGCGTGAAATGTGACGTACCGATCCTGTCCTGTTTTACATAGAATTCCTCCGGATCCTGATGATGGGTCTCCTGCGCGCGAGACCACATATCCGCTCAATCGGCGCGGTCCTCGGATCGAAGCGAAACCGCACGCTCACCATTGTTTTGGGGCCTCGCTGATCAGAATAGAAGGACGTGAAAGGGACGTAACGTTCGTGGCGGTTCGTGAAGGCAATCCAGCAGATACAGCCTCAGTCCGATATCCCGCCGGGTATCGGGTGGTCAGCAGCGATGAGCGACGAAAACGCAGGGCACCAGTGCGAGCACGGAGGCGAGAGGAGAAGCACTGCAGTAGGAGGGAGGAGGAGGAGGAGAGGGCGTTGGGTGGAAAGCGGAGGAGAGGGCGGTCAGCCGCCAGAAACGATATCGTTGCCGATCTCAGAGGCCAGGCTGCCGGTCCTAGGACCCTGGAACTCCTCACACACACGCTGGCTCTGCGTTCACAGCACCTGCTCTGCCCGGTTTCCGAGTTAGCCACCTAGCGCACTCAGCGGCGAGCAAGCACAAAAGAGAGACACATTTTTGCTGGATAAAGGCAGCGGCGGCAGAGAGCCCGGAGGGAAAATCGACCAGCCGCCCAGGCAATAAGCGGAGTCCGGGGTCGCTCTGTGCGCATTGCAGCCTCCTTGTTCGACGCATTCTCCCTCATAAGGCCCGACGCCCACTCTCAAACGCGTTTTAACGCGTTTTGACTACTCTTAATCCCAGATATAAATCGTTTCAACCATGGCAGGAGAAAGACGACGACTCTCGGACGCACAGGGCCCGTCAGAAGACGCGAAGAGGCCCCGGAACGATCTGGACATAATCGTGATTGACGATGACGAAGATGATGAACCCCTCGAGACTATTCTGGCCAGAATAGAAGCGCAGGAAAGGAGTGAGGCTCTCGCGAGACAATTGCAGGCTGAATGGGCTGCCGAGGAGGCGGAATGCGATGCGAGTCAGGCCAGCTCCAGCGTTGCATCCTCGTCAAACGTCCAACCTCCTAACGCAATTAGTGCACTACAATCCCGCGAGATTATAGATGTCGATGAGCTGGGTGATGAATCTATGGTATATGGTTTCTCTCAGCGGCAGGAACACCTCAGTGCGAACGTACAACCCACCGAATCATTCGCATCTGTGCCACTCTCTGTACCTTCACCCAAATTGCGGAGTTACTCTGATTCAGATGTAGAGCTTCTAGAAGACAATGAAGCCGCAGAAGTCGCGAGGCTCATTGCAAGGAAACGAGAACGTGCCGTCGCAAGCTCTCCAGTTGCCGAGCCTCCTACAGCATCCCAGTCTGCATCTGCTAAGTTAAAGGGAAAGGCATCTGCGGGCTCGAGTGGAGGCACGGTGCCGACGCAGAAGCTCCGTGAATATCAGGATCTATTTACTGGTTTCAAGGAATGCGAATGTGGCCAACCTATTCTGTCGGAACGCGGCCATGTATGTCTAGAAGTCTCCAGTTCTCGTGAAGCACCAGCTGAAGATCCCATGACATTTAGGTAACATATACAGATCAAGGCTCTCCATCGAGTCTCCTCTTCCTCCTACACGCCCCATGCCACTTTTGTACGAAGAATCACTGCCGGGGATGCATGAAACCAGTACCCTGCCCCATCAACTGCACAGGCAAACACCGAGACAACGACACTCCCTGCGCTGCAGTTACCTGCTGTGCCGAGGTCCGCGCGATCGCACTCTTCGAGGCTCTCGGCGGGTTCGACCGTCAGTACCTCGGCGAGCGCGCCAGGGCGGACGCCCGTGTGCGCGAGGCCTCTGCACGCAACCGCGCAATGTACACTCGCAGCGTCGGGCCTCGCGGGACGGGATACTCCGTGGACTCATTTGGCGGTCTCATGCTCGGAGACGGGTACTATTCTTCTTCTGATGAAGAAAGCGAGTTCGGAGGTAGTTGGCCTGGAATCGGTACCCGTGGTCGGGGGAGAGGACGAGGTAGGGGTAGGGGATGGGCCCTCAGCTCTATCGTCAACCTTGGCTCTAGTCTCAGCTACAAATCACAGCCCAGCCCCACCTTCAACCCACACTCGACTGCGGAGCTAGCTGATCACGACAACGAGACTGCCTTAGCCTGGGATGAGGTGGTCGTCCGTGCGCTGACGACGATCACGGAGTTTCTGCCGGCACCGTATGCGGAAAGCCCGCAGATCTACGACATGCTTCCGAATCCGTCCATCACGGACCTGCTGGCGGCGTCTCAGCTGCCCGAGCTGCTGGACAACCTGCTCCGGAACGACTCTGTCACAGACTGGATCGCCCGTGCCGACGTGTATCATGCCACCTTGTCGCTGTTACGACGGCTAGCAGACTGTGAGCTGACTATCGAGGTACATCCTAAATAGAGAATATCATGATCATTTCTGATTATCCTTCTGCACAGGTCCTTGTAGGGCAAAGATGGGAACTTGAGAAAAGCTGCGGTCTCACAGACTTCTTGTGGGGCGACGGCGAGATTACCTGGGCAAAGGTCTCAGGCGCGCTCGTCAGAGCACCCCCGCTCTATGCTCACTTTAAGAAGCTCACGAAGCAATGCGAGACGTTCCTCTCGGGTGCTTCGACGATGTTTGCAGATAAGGAAGAGGAAGTCGCGGAGCAGACAGTGAAGGCCATGTCGCTATGCGGCGACATCATCGCCGCACGGGACGACATCGAGCGCGCGATGAGCGTGCTCGGGAAAGACCTCGCCTCCGTCCTGCAAGAGCCATCCGTCGCTTCCTCCATGTGCGACCACTCAGCGTCGTCCTCCGCCCAGTCTAACGGCCAGCCTCCCGATCTCGAGAAGACGTACGCGCGCGAGTGCGAGAAGCTCGCCTTCGCGTACGTGACGCTCTCGCAGCCGTCGCCATCGGGTGACAGCCTTACCTATCCTGGCTTCAACTATGCGAGCAATCTAAAGCAGACGGCCAACGCGACGCGCCTCCCGAAGGACCGGCTTCATCTGATCAAGGAGCTCGCGGTGATGGCGACGAGCCTCCCGCCGGGCGTCTGGGTGCGCGTGGACGAGGTGCGGAACGACGCCATGTGCGTGCTTTCTTCGTGGATTCCCCGTATATGCTAGGACGTGCTTACTGACAGACTCTGGGTGATTGCAGAAAGATGATGATTGCAGGTCCGGAGGGCACGCCGTACGCGGGCGGCCTATTCGAGTTCGACTGCTTCATCCCCATTGAGTACCCGAAGAAGCCGCCGCTGATGCACCTGCGTACGACCGGCGGCGGCAGCGTGCGGTTCAACCCGAACTTGTATGCAAATGGCAGGGTTTGTTTGTCACTCCTTGGGACATGGCAGGGACGGTGGGCGCCATGTACAGCCTAATTGGAGGAGATCAAGGCTGACATTTCGGTGTGCAGCCCTGAAGAACAGTGGTCGTCAAAGTCAACGTTGTTACAGGTCGTTGTGTCCATCCAGGGCATGATCCTGGTCGATTTGCCTTGGTTCAATGAGTGTGTTCTATACGTTGTCCTCCCCATTTGTACGCAGTCTGACTGAAGGAACGTGCTGCAGGCCAGGAGCGGGCCCTGCGAGGGCCGATCTCCGCGCGAGCATTGACTATAACAAGAATATCACGATGCAGACGATGCGGTGGGCGATGGTAGATTGGATGAAGGACGAGCACAAGGATGGCATCTGGGCGGTGAGTTCTCAACTCGACTGAAAAAAGCGGACCCTTATGGTTGCTTCCATAGGATGTTATCGCGTCGCATTTCAGTCTGCGCAAGGACAAGATCCGCAAATGGTGAGCCTCTTCGGCCTACATACTTCACACCTCGCCTAACACACCCGTCCTCGCAGCATCCAAGAATGGGCCCAAGCGGAGCCGCGCATTCGCTCATACAACGCACAGTCCCTCCGCCGCCGCGGCCACACCTTCCAGGCCTTGGATCTGGCCGGCCCGCCCTACCCTCTACCGGCGGGATCTAATCCCTTCGTGTGGCCCACTCCTGGGTCGGAAAGCTCGTCTACGATTCCCGGCCCTAGTTGGGACATCTTCGACTTGGACCTGTCCCCGCCTCCGCCTCCACCGCTAGCTCCCAGCTCGGGCAAACTCTACCCGACACAGACAATCATCAACGGCCAGAGCAACCTCGATCTGCCACCACCCTACCCTTCACCGTCGTCATCGCAAGGATTCAGTTCTATTAAGTGGTCGCAGGCCCCTTACACGACAGGCTCATCGTTCGGGTCGCATCCCACCGGCACCCCGTCGTCTGTTCCCCAGCCGTCGCCGCCATCAGCAGGGCACCGTGTGACTCGGTCCCTCACGTCGCGTCT